>NW_019416315.1:750867-764654 GCF_000390285.2 Anoplophora glabripennis
TGTTCTCTTTGGTGCGTATCTCTACTAATGACATTTAAATAAATGGCTACCAAAGAAATAATTTCACAAAAATCTAGACATTGCTGGTAATACTGCATAATTTAGTCTAATATTTTGCAGGTCAGTTCCTCAAATCTGTACGAAGGAGATGTAAAATTATAATAAAGATCTATGACATAAAATTTCAATTTGTTATTATACTTTATTTATCCATAATTTCAATAATACAAATTATTTTGCAATAAAAAATATGTCAACTCCTAGCTCAATACCTTATCTATATAGGCCACATATAATTTTCTCAGAAAATAGTGTAGTTTTTGAAAAGACTATGCTTGGGTGAAGGTCTGTTTTCAGAAAATATCTTTATTCCCCTCTTAAAACCATAATTTAAAATTAATATACCTATATTAGTATCTACGGTTAGTGGATAAGAGGGAAAACATTTTTATTTTCAATTCTACTAGAAAAAGTAATTCGTGACAAAAAATATTTTGCTTTTTAATTGAATATGGCTGTCATGAAAAACTGTAATGTATATATATATATATACAGGGTGATCAGAAATTGAACAAAATTAATAACGTTGAAGAATAAACTGCTTTTGTTTTTGATAATATATAAAAAAATGTTAATAAGAAAAGTTGTTCATAAC
The DNA here is from genome assembly GCF_000390285.2 of Anoplophora glabripennis. NCBI lineage: Eukaryota > Metazoa > Arthropoda > Insecta > Coleoptera > Cerambycidae > Anoplophora > Anoplophora glabripennis. The sequence goes on from NW_019416315.1 coordinate 751,523, forward strand.
GGAAAGTTATGTTATAATTACGATTATAATGTGAATAAAGTGGCTTACTTTGGTATAGACAGAAATGAAAAAAAAAATAAAATTAATAATTAATATCAAGTAATTCTTGATAAAAAAAGTTCGCGTGTTGTTAATATAAATAGAATTTTAACTGTGAATATACATAATAATGAGAAAATAAAAATATGTACGATATACTTATTTTGTCCAAAAATTGTGTAAAGAATTATGTACAAAAGAACAATTTGAGACTAATTTTTTTTATGAGAAATATTCAGTTCACTTTACTTGAAAAAATAGTCGTAGGTGCTTTAATACCTCCAATATAAACAGAAATTCTGTGGAACAGTGTAGTTTTATAAATATGTAAATAAACGAAAGTAATAAAGAAATACATAGAGTCGGTACAGTAAAACAGGAAGAAATTAAAAAAATCATTAAATAAAATTATTTCTTTTTATTAATTTGTGCTTCTATAATATATTGTGGATCCATACACCTTTTTTCCTGTGGAATTTTTTTGTATATTATTTCAGGTAGTATACAATTTTTATAAAATTGTTCCAATTTGTTGCCTTTATTTTTTCCCATAATTCTTCATCTTTCTTAATGTTCTACATAGAGTGGGTTGTTTTCACCACTATAGGTATATTCCGAAATAACATATAGACTTCTTCCGGTTATATTTAACTGTCTCTGTATCTGAAAGTAAAAAAATTATTTTACCAGATAATATTTGTTATAAACATAGATAATTATACATTTTTACCTATTATGCTTTGAATTTATCATAATGATATATCTAGTCATATAGGGTGCCACAATAGTGCGATAAAGTTTAATATAACTGCCTGTAGTAGTGATACGAACAAAGTTATTTGCTCAGATTCACATTTAATTTATTATTATTTCCATTATTTGTTATTTTCAGACCGAATTAAACATTCAGAATATCTTGTTTTTTGGCCTGAAAATTTTGCCCTATACAACTATAACTGAAAATAATTATAAACTTTGTCACACTATTGGAACAGCCTGTATGTGCATTGCAACAACAATATGTCATATTTTATATTACGGCTAAGTAAGCGGAAAGTCCATTGTAGCATATGTAATTTTTATTTTCAAATAATCAAATACAATACCTACATTTATTTTAATACCTATTATTTACTTGAATTTAGTATTAAGTACAACTATGCCTAGCAAATTGTAATACTTGCTCTGTTAATATTTTTTCCTTCATTTAAAAAATAGTAAACTCCACAAATAAAATATTTCGCAGCCACAACGCAACAATAAAAGATAACAACTCAAAGATCCATACAAGAAATAACTACATTCGCTCTAGTTCTCTAGTCCGAATCCATATAAGTACTAAAATGTAGAAAATAATATGAAATAAAACTTTTAGTTGGTTGCAAATGTTATAAATTTGTACAACCACTTGCCATCCTCCTTTTTTGTAAATATGTACATAATAATATGTAGAAGATAGAAAATAGAAATATTTTCAGAACAAAAAACCGGCGACCGCAAATTGGAGTTTTTATTATATTATTACCCTTCTCTTTTCATATGCAATTATGAGATAGCAAGAGAGTGGGATGGACGTATAGGCCGGACAACTCATTATCGTGCACGTGTGTACGTGCACCTGGCATTTTCTCGTTTTTATTTAGGTATATTTTGCCGGAATTTGAATGAATGAAATAATCGTACTACTTTTACTATAAACGTATTTCCTGTAGCGACATCTATATGAATATTGTAGTACTTTGTTAGATGAAACGGGACTTCAATTTCCGTTCTAAAGCGTGAGACATAAGAAAATGTCTAATCTAAAATCTAAACCATATGTACCCAACTAATTAAGAATTACACCCAGTATATATACTAAGAACCTTCTACATATATAACAGTGATAAATGCTAGACGAAAATAAGATATAAATAAACGTGATGAAATTAATCAATCATCCACCTCGTACAACTGTAACCGGGCTTTATAAAAAATAAACTATTACTTCTTCTTCTTCTAGTGGTTAGTCCTAATAAGTCCCATAGCACTGCGGCCTGATTAGGCCTATTGTGCGTCCCACTACTAGTCCTATTCAGCAAGTAGATTTGTCCTTTTTACAAAGTCCAAAAGCTTCCTTGCTGACACTTCTCTCAGTTCCTTGGGTTCCAAGTAGGGTCTCCCAAGGAGCGCCATTCTGCTACGTGCAAATCCCGGGCCCAGGATATGCAGAGAAGTTTCATCCGCCGATTCACATCCTCGGCAGACCGGACTGTCTACAAGCTTTAACTTATGTAGATGTTTCCTAAAGTGACAGTGTCCCGTTATGAGTCCTGTCACTCCTGAGCCGGGTTCTGTTCAAGCTCAGTAAATCATTCACTCTTTCCTTCGAAGGATACTCCATGAGCTCCTTAGAATGACTATGTCCTAGCCTTGAAGTCCAGTATTTCCTATGTTCTGTTTCAGTCTATTTGGCCAGAGCGTGCCTGACCACACTGGGAGATGTGCCACAGAAGGGCTCCGGGCCAATGAACTCTGTTTCGGATCCATTCCTAGCAAGTTCATCAGCTTTCTCATTTCCACAAATGCCTTTATGCCCTGGCACCCAACACAGTCTGACTGTATTGTTGGTGGCCAGTTCAGTCAGCATTTGTAAACAATCCCACACCAGTTTTGAACTTATCTTGTGTGCGCCCAAAGCTTTAATTGCAGCTTGACTATCAGAGAATATATATGAATTTACGTTTATAACCTCTACGTACATTCTCTGCCAGACACGCCATTATGGCGAAAATTTCTGCTTGGAATACGGTAGGGAACTCCCCCAGACTGTAGCTTGCACTCCATCTGGGTCTGAGTCCATATATTCCTGCACCCGTCCCTTTCCGAGTCCACTTGGCCCCGATTCAGCTGCCTGCGGAGTTGGAGTGGTACTCGAGCCAGGTTCCGTCACCGACCCCCTGTCCTTTTCCCGCTTCTGCCTTCCGCAGTTTTTTAATTTTGCGCTTTTGCGCACCAGACAATTGTTTCCTACCTTCCAGGTTCAGTCTGTCGACTCCCCTAGATATAGCAGTCACTGGTGTTTCCTTCCCAGTGGCTGTTTTATTTTCCGCCCGGTCAGCACTTACTGCTTTCCCGGCAGATGTAGACGGCCCCTTTTCTGGTTCCTGTTTTTTAGATTCTTGGTCTATAAAGGTCCCACGAGTCTAGAGGAAATAAAAGTCACCGCCAGGCAGTGCCCCATACCTGACGGAAGGCGCCAGGTTCCCCAAAGAGATCGTTCACGATGCGACATTTTTACCTACCCCCGCACCATTCAGCCCTCGGCACGATGCATTTCCACCTTAGCTTGGGTAGCTGAGCTGTTTCTTAGTTTTCACTACTCTCCCTCGACCTTTCCGGCTTGGGTGACCCTGCCAGGAGTATGAAACTCCCGCCGGTTTAGCTCTTGGGTTCACTGTAGCTACTTAAGCCCCTCCACCAACGACAAGGTCATTATTTTTTCCAAAATTATAAAGAATATAATTAAGATATGATACAATTATTTATCAATTAAATTTCTGATACCGTCTGCATATAATGCCGATAGATTACACAGCCCCACAAAAAAAAGTGTTCGGACTTGTGGGTCGGACATATGTATTCCCATGTATTTTTCGACGCTGAATCCGATCCCGAGCTCAGAAATGACCTTCCACGTCTGGAATTGGCCCCAGGGGCCAAAAATGGCCTCTATAGGGCCATTTTGGAAGGATAGGGCCATTTCCGGAATCCAAAGATGGATTCCGGAATGAGGCGAGGTCGAAGGTGCATTCTAAAGCCAAAGCCGGATTTGTGCTCGAAAAGTTTATTGGCCAACTGAAATTCCCCGTTTGGGACCGGGAAAATGACCCCTTAGGGGCCGGAAAATCGTATTTCTGACGTCGCAATCGCAACAGTGGTATTTTTATGTACTTTTAAATTCTGGAACCCAGACTGTGCTCGAAAAGTTTATGGCCAACTGGAATTTCTCGTTTGGGACCGGGAAAATGACCCCTTAGGGTCCGGATAATCGTGTTTGGAACGTCACAATCGCAACAGTGGTATTTTTATATACTTTTAAATTCTGGAACTCAGACTGTGCTCGAAAAGTTTATGGCCAACTGGAATCTCCCGTTTGGGAGCGGGAAAATGACCCCTTAGGGGGCCGGAAAATCGTGTTTTGGACGTCGCAATCGCAACAGTGGTATTTTTATGTACTTTTAAATTCTGGAACTAAGACTGTGCTCGAAAAGTTTATGGCCAACTGCAATCTCCCGTTTGAGACCGGGAAAATTACCCCTTAGGGGCCGGAAAATCGTGTTTGAGACGTCACAATCGAAACAGTGGTATTTTTATATACTTTTAAATTCTGGAATTCAGACTGTGCTCGAAAAGTTTATGACCAACTGGAATTTCCCGTTTGGGAGCGGGAAAATGACCCCTTGGGGGCCGGAAAATCGTGTTTGGGACGTCACAATCGCAACAGTGGTATTTTTATGTACTTTTAAATTCTGGAACTCAGACTGTGCTCGAAAAGTTTATGGCCAACTGAAATTCCCCGTTTGGAACCGGGAAAATTACCCCTTAGGGGCCGGAAAATCGTGTTTGGGACGTCGCAATCGCAACAGTGGTATTTTTATGTACTTTTAAATTCTGGAACTCAAACTGTGCTCGAAAAGTTTATGGCCAACTGGAATCTCCCGTTTGGAACCGGGAAAATGACCCCTTAGGGGCCGGAAAATCGTGTTTCGGACCCTAAGGGGTCATTTTCCCGGTCCCAAACGGGGAATTTCAGTTAGCCATAAACTTTTCGACCACAAATCCGGCTTTGGCTTTAGAATGCACCTTCGACCTCGCCTCATCCCGGAATCCATCTTTCAGGCCCTATAGAGGCCATTTTTGGCCCCTGGGGCCAATTCCAGACGTAGAGGGCCATTTCTGAGCTCGGGATCGAATTCAGCATCGAAAAATACATGGGAATACATATGTCCGACCCACAAGTCCGGACACTTTTTTTTTGTGGGGCTGTGTTATTTGCCCAAAAAAATAATAATAAAAAATTTATTTAAAATTGAGTATTAAAAGGAATTGATCTCCAACCACAATAAATTTTCCACGATAAGGTTCACCCTGTATATTTGCCCAAGAAAATGAAGTACTATCAAAAAAACATAAATTTTCTAATATAATCTAACTAATCTACTAATAATAATAATCAATCATTTTTATCAACCTTGTCCAAAGAATATTCCTTATATACTTTAAATAATTACTAAAGTTTCCGATATTACAAATTAAAAAATTATTCCACATTGAAATCAATGTGTAGATTTCTATTGATAACCCTGTACCCTAATTCAAAATATTTATAATAGATTTTGCGACGCGAGCCTAGAAAATTTAAGTTTTCCAAACTACATGAAATTTTCAAAATTAAGAAATGACTGATTCCAAATACGTATTAAACCCACCGTTTAAAGAGTTGGGCGCCACTTTTGCTATGCGCTTGCAGGTGGTAAAATAAAACTTATATAGATTTTCCTTTCCAAGGACGATAAGGCTCTCTCCAACTATAGGGTTGGCCCTAGCTCAGCAGCGATGGGGGGTTAATATAATTTAGAATTATTTTCTCAAGGCGCCACCCGTTTTACAACCCATACGCAAGAATGCTAGAGAGACGCCGACACAATACAGTACAAAAAAAACGGGACTGACATGAATTTAAATAAAATAGTAAGAAAAAAATAAGCCGGTAACAAGGTTAATGCCCCGTCCAGCACTAAATTACACTCACAATATCTAGCAATGCAGCAAAATTACTCACTCGGACACAGATAGTTTGAATATTATTATTTAGATTTAGACTACCAAACTTTTTAAAAATTAACTTTTAAAAACTAAAGTAGTAAATACTTCTGGTTTAAATTTATCTGTAGTAGGTTCACTGCCTACAATTTTGTTAAAGTTGGTTTTGTATTATCGTTTGCCACATAAAGCAAACTTGCTATTCCTTGATTGAGGTGTTGAGAAAACATAGCGGCTTATACAAACTACCCACTTCTTGAAAAATAAAAATAATGAATCTTGCTACAGGCTAGCATCACGGCGGCCCTAAGTGAAGTTAGAATCGAAAATATATTACCCAACTACATGGGTCGCCTGCTAGCTCTTTCCTTCTTTTCTGAATTTATGAGTCTGTCATAATTCGCAACTTGCAAGCCGGTAATTCTTGGATAGAAATTTATTACACTGCTATCTGGCTTGGCCCATTAATCCTTTCTGTTAGCCGGCTGACACCGCCACCGGTTCACTGTGGCCATGCTTTACTAGAAATGAAATTGTTATACCACACATTTTATTTTCGCAGTTATTAAAATCTCTCTCTGCGTAGGTGCATGCGAGCATGAGCGCGCGCGCGTATGTATCTGTGCGAGTAAATTTATGTGTAAGAGTATATGTTTAATAATTGATTAAGTAACAATTCACGAACATATTTTAACATGGGATTAAAATTGCATAATAGTTCGTATTCAATTACAACTAGCAAGTCAACATCATGTATTTAATCAACTTATAATGCTGTGAATTATTCATGTCATTATTTTAATGAAGGTTAAACATTTTTCAATTGATTTTTAATTATTGACAATAAAAAAACTGAATTTGATTGAAGGAACAGAATATGTATTGTGTGGGTTAATTTGATGTGTTAATTTGATACCTTTGTTACCTTGTTAATTTCTTAATTAAGATTGTTAATTTACTAATTTTTAGTAATAGATTTATCAGGACTAGTATTTACCTTCGCAGATAGCACAAGTTTATTCTACACTCCAGTGCATTTTTTAATCCAAAATCACTGGGCGACACTGCTGGTGAACAGCGCCGCGACCGAAAAATTTTTGAGTATTTTGTAGAGAGGATTTTGAAATAAATAATAATATTTCTTTCGAATACAGTCTATTAACTCGTTTTGAATTGTCTGTATGGCAAACTGTTTTGTGTTTGTTATTGTTTGGTGTTTGATTTCAATCACTGGACGACTAATTTTCACAAGTAGGCGACATTAGTGTCGCCTACTTAATTAGTTAAACATGCTGTGCTACACTCTACTACTAGTAGATTGCACAATGGGTCACAAGACCTCAGTGGATCGCTATTTATTATGTAGATGTCCGGCTTGTTATGTGGAAATTGTTCGGTTATAATAATTTGTGTTCTTGATATTATCTCTTTCCAATGTTGCATCAGGTATTTATAATGATACTATTTATTTAATTATATTATGTAAAACAGGGGTTCTCGCGGGCACTATGTCCCCGCAGATCATTTTACATGTACCCGCCACTAGTGCGATCCCTTTAAAACCCTGCAGTGCACGGGTTGGGTCTAACTACAGGCTCACCCGACCATGTAAATGTTAGTAAAATAGCAACCCGATTAGGGACGGAAATAAGCGACCAGGTACCTTCAAGTTAGTCATCAGTTAGTCATCAGTATCACATCATCACATGTTTCTGTAATAGAAGCCCTGAGTGTTGATTCAATTCCGAGATATTTATAATTTCGGTCTGTAAGACCCAACCCGTTCACTGCGGTAAGTTTTTTTGTTCTTGCACCTAAAATAGAAATTAAAATCATAGTAACTTATCCCTGTAGAAAAATGTGTGATACGTACGTAAAAGAACAAGAAAGGTTGCAACAATTATATGAAGAAGTATTAACCGATGAGGAAGGTGACAATGAAGAAGATGATTACTCAGATGCTGATATAGAGCAGTGTAAGTTTAGTGATCATCATTCTGAAAAGAGCAGGAACACGCCCTTGGGCGCAGCGGGCGCAACCTAGTGATGTATCACATGAAGTAGAGGGTTGTTTGTAGATACCTACCACGCCAAATAAAGCAACTTGCGGCCCGGATTAGTGGGACAGAACTGAAAGAACCCACGACTGTGGTGGAACCTAAAAGGGGTAGATGTGGCTTTTGTAGAAATCGCAAAACACTCATTTGTTTAAAACATTGTGTAAACTTCTGCCCAACCTGTAGCGAAAATATACAAAACAGAATTTTTTCAAAATGTATGCAAATTGTCAATATTTGTTTTTTATTTTATTATCTTTTATATCAACAAAAATATAAGGTTATTTTTGCTCAAATTGATGTATTTTATTAGTTAGAAAACAGTGTGAGTTTTAGTTTTCAGTTTAATAAAATGTTACTTTAAAAATAAATATGTTTGTTTTGGGTCTCTCAGACCTAACCCGGCCATTCACGGAAAATTGTTTGACCCGTGCACGATAGGGTTAAAAAAATATTTAAGTTTTCAATAAATCGCCATAGTCTAGGTACAGCCGAAAAAGATTGTATGACAATTATTGGTGATGTTCGTTAATTTTGGCTATCTATTGCAATATTTTTTAATTAAAATAGTTAGCGAATGACTAGTTTCACTTCTATTTTTTGTTACCATGTGCTTTTTGACATTTGTTTTTTGAAACCCTCATCATTGTTTATTTTTTGTTTTTGATATATTTTTACAGTTTATTTTTCGATATAGGTACGATGTTTTTGTCTCTGACAAAAGTTTTTTTGCCGAAAAATCCATTTTGATTTTTGGTTAAACGCTTATTTTCACAGAAAAGATCCACGTGGAATTGTAAAACATGTGTGAAGTAAGCTATTCACTAGCGATCGTTGCGCCACCAACGTTAATAAACATTGCCAATTTATTTTACATAAAAATATAAATAATAATTTTTATAAAAATAAAAATAATGGTAAAATTATATTTTTGAAATTAAATAATCTTTTGTACATTATATGTATTATTAACAATGTCCAACTATAAATTTACCTTGAAAAAATAAATTGTGCCCGCCGCCCGACCGCCATTCTAGAATGTGCTTTTAGGCGCAAAAATGTGGGGACCCCTGATGTAAAGTAATCACTACCTGGGACTTACGGTATATGTACATCGCTGACTGTCTCCATGCGGCTATTTAGCCCATTCTGCAGAAAAGTTTATATTATTGATGAGTAGAGAGATATCATTATTCCTCGAGTTTTTCAACAGTTTAGTTATATCTTACTTACAAAGTAAGGTCAAATACTGGGTGTTTAGCTGTTATTACTCTCAATCCTGATTATTTAATTGTTTACAATTTTCATTTTTGCAGATATAATATAATTCCAACCACCTTATTATGCCTTTGCAGATACTCTCTTATCGCTGAAATTTTGTTTACATTTGTATTCTTTTTTGTATAAGTTGATTGATTTATTTATTGACTTTTCTTTTTTAACTTAATTTATTGTTTATATAATACTAAAAAATACAAACAACGTAAATAACAAAAGTACTTATAAACCAAAATATTTTCATAAAGTGATACTGATATATTAGGGAACTCCGATAGGACTACCTGTTCGAGTAGAGATCACACACTTGCAACTGCATAAAGAAAAAATATGTGAGTAACTAATTCACAATAGAAATTGAATCTATTATTTCAACATTTACTGAATTAAGACGCAAGTGGCTCAAACTCTCCACAATGCCTACCTAAAATACACTAAGTGGCTTAAACTCTCCTAGTAGCGTAATTAATCTTAGTTAATCTATAAATCTTAACATGTTCCAATAGATAATTATATCAAATTATTAAAGGTACATGTGTTAAAAGTGTCGATCGATCAAAAATAATATAAATACAAGACAAACGCATAGTACATTAAGCTACTTTAAAATAAGGCGTAATTAGTCAGTGAGATTAAAACTCATCTGTTCAATTTGCACACTATGACACCAAGTTATAACATAAACAATGGCATAGATCTCTCACAAAGTTAACACTTGTATGAACGTATGTTCTCTACTAAATTCGACGACTGCCTGAAATTAGTTATTACCTTCGCAGCAATTCTTGATGACCAAAACACACAGATCTGTGCTTCTTTGTTCGACCCTATCTAAATTGTATACAAGGTTTATAAAAAAAATGCTTTCTACGCATTCTTTTTCTGTTAAAAAATATGTATATTTTTGTCATTTTTATTATTTTAAAAAAATTCTCATTGCAAATCTTTTCGAGTCATAAATTGTAAGTTACGTTTTCCTTAAATTTGACGCACATTACAAAGCGCCCCCTAGCTCTTATGTGATCTTTTAAAAAGTAGTATTTATCTCGTTGCAATAAAAGGAAATTTTCTAAAAGAGATAAAATAATTGCAAAGACGTTGCATACCCAAAAATTCTATAAAATTTTCATTAACGTAAGTACCGAGAAAAAAATTGTAGAATATGTTTTGGCAGCCTCGTTTTTCAATTATTTATCGAAGTAGTACTCCATAAATGCGTAACAATTGCAACGGAATAAATAACATACATATCATATTCGAAATTAATATCTCGAAGATCATCGAAAATATTAAGAAAAATCGATTTTGAAATTTCCCCCATCTCTTATAAAGAAACATTTTTGTATATAGGTAAGTTCACCTACATCATCTCATTTTGGTCCCACGAGAATGTTGTTACGGGATTGGTCTTGTTTTCTGGGATACCCTGAATTTTCAATAATCAACGCCTTTTTCATAAAAGTTTCTTTTTCACTTGTTTGAATTTGGTAGGTTAGAATTAGGACACTCTATACATATAATCGACAAATTAATCACCGTCTAGTCGGCAAAAGTTGAAAGAAGACATTACTATAACAAATGGGGTCAAGTCAAGCTGAAACAACATCCTGATGTGAACAACTTTCGATATCACAGCATACATCTCGAATTGGCTCACATTTAACAGAGGGTGTGGAACGTTGATAAATGGATCAATAAATTATAGTCGACTCCTCCCTGGAGTTGAGTGGGCAAATATCTATCACAGTTATAATTTATGAGATCATTTATCAACATATTTATTACAAACATAAAATGTCCAGTGATAACATACGTCGCGAAAACATTTAACATTATTTGAAATGAAACCGTGTGTATACACGATGTCCCGATTTAGATATTGGGTTATTAAAATAAAATGTAAAAAATAAACGAAATTCGAACATATTTTTATTATAGAACTTAAAATTGAGCATATTTGGAAATTACACTAAAAATATGCCCTTTGCACATTACTAGAAAAAAATTGTATTGTGTTTTATTTAAAATCACAGAATTAGTAACTGGCTAAACCAGATGTTGTTTAATAGTAGGTATTTATATGCCCGTGCAGTTTAAAAAGTGTATGTGAATTATTTGTATTAAAAAATTATAGCGCTATTCTTTTGTAAGCCCTGTATGACTTGGTTGTGAACAAATATCACTTTTTTCTTCTTATGATTATGATACCTACAAATCAAACAAATATGGACTGTATTTATTTTATTAATGTCAAGAATGACATTATTACATACAAAGTGACCGTGTTTGTTCGAACGGGTTGTAGACTTCTAGATTTTTTTACTGTCTATCTTGCATGCACCAAACAGCTATTCTTGTCAAGATATAATAAACAAAGTTGTCGATATCTGACAAACGGTTGATTTTACAAAAAGAAGCCAATAGAAAAAGAATTGTTCAAAATTTAATTCTCTATATGATGAACATATTTTTTTTCATAAAATTGAAACATTTTTTGCACAACAATGACATACACAGAACTGAAAATAAAGTATAATACCAAGCTGAACATATGTGTGCGGTCTAGATGGAAGCGTGAGTTGAAATTAAACTCATCTTCAAAGAAGCGTCGTGTCGGGGTGCAGCGATCTATTTTCACCAATCGTGTAATAGTGGGTCTTCCAATGAAGCAGAAACAGCGGGGAACACTTTGCCACGACATTTTTTGAAGTAAATTGTCCAATTTCAACAAATCATTTATTTTTATATATATATATATACAGGGTGTCCGGAAATTATGAGCAAAAAAATCAGGCCATAATTCTAGACCGAAAATAAATGCTACTCTTTCTATAACATTTTTTCCTTTTTCCAAAACTGATTATTAACGGAGTTACAGGGTGTTAAAGTTAAATTTTATTTGCAGTTCTTTTGCAATACCTTTTGCCACACTCATAATATTTTGACGAAATTTCGTATATGGGTGTTTTTCGGGATGAGGATTATAAATTTGCCCACCGTTTTTTCGCATTTTGTAGAGGGCGCCACATACGAGCCTTTATTTTGATTTGAATGGTTCCAACTTTTTTGTGCTACACTTTATGCGAAATTTGATTGAATATTTTTGTTCTCCTAACCTTTTGACATAAAAAAGGTATACTTTATTTGTTCGATAAATCTAACCGTTTTCGAGAAAAACGCTAAAATAACATTGCTTGCTGTGATGAATACGAAATCATTTTAATTTATTTTCTACATTAAACATAGTATGCTTTGGAAACAAGCGCCTTGGAAACAAGTTTGTGGAGAATTTGTTTTGACAGATAGTAATTTTGTACAAGTTCTTTTGTAGTAATTGTTATCATAAAAATAATAATAAAAATGAACAACAATTACTCTAACGTGGAGTTGTGGGACATGCATTATTATTACGGTTTAGCTGCTGGCAATGCTCTTGCAGCACGACGTTTGTATCACGAAGCATTTCCAAATAGAAACCTACCCCAATCGCGAATGTGCAGTACTATTCATCGAAGACTGGGAGAATTTGGATCGCTCAAAACTAGAATTTTTGATGAATTAGTTTTGACAGATAGTAATTTTTGTGAAAATTTGTTGTTACGCTGATGGTGGTTAATGATAGATAATAAAAAAATAACGTCCTCAACAAATAAAGAATGGTTTACTAATAAAATCATAAGGTTAAAATACATAAGTTACTAGAACAATACAAATACAAATGAAACATTCAAATCAAAGGTTCAAAGTGACGTTCTTCCTCTTCAATGCATAAATTAATTCTTCTTAAAAAATTCCGACGAACTCTATGGAATATTCCTTCCTTTTGCTTAATTACCTCACAATTAGCAACAATTCTTTCTCTCAGTTCATCGACGCTATTCACAGGTGTCCTGTATACAAGCGTCTTCAGATAGCCCCAAAAAAAGAAATCGATTGGGTTTAAGTCAGGGGAT
>NW_019416315.1:767223-812015 GCF_000390285.2 Anoplophora glabripennis
GAACTGCCGACGTGGTTCGTAGTCATCCTATATTAATATTAAAATATATTTATTTTCTTGGGAATTGGGTTCTGGTGTGATAGTCGGTTAAAACAATAATAAAAGAAACAGCAGCTATTTCCTTGTCAAATGTCGAGAAAGAAATATCTGCTGTTTCTTTTATTCTTTTTTTAACCGACTATCACACCAGAACCCAATTCCCAAGAAAATAAATATATTTTAATATATACAGGGTGATTCAGTCATAATATCATTAATTTTAACCACGTATTCGGAAGGCTTAATAAAGACAGAAAATCGGAAAAAAATGACTTTTAAAAATGAAGGAAATCAACCCATAACTCCCGCTACGAGGGCGGCCCTGGCAGATGCCCGGATGCTCGGAAAATTTTGTAACGTAATGTCACGAACAATTGTCGGCTGAAGCGAACAGCGTTGCCAAATTCACATCATAATGTGTGGTTCACATTTACTGTTAAACGTATTCAAGTAAATAAAGGAGCATGCTGCATTTTATTATAAATAATTTTAACAATTGTATTGACTTAGTGCAGAATGTTTTAACAAGCCCGACTTCTCGAAGTAAACTTTCGTTAAAAGAAAATAAATAAAGCAGATGTAGTTGCCTGTTTGTAGGCACACCGTATTTTATCAAATAAAAAAGTCGGCACACTACTAAATACCCAAATATACAAAATACACTACACTCTGTTACAAAACCATTAACAATATAAAACGTTTATTCAAATCTACCACCCTCCATATCTCCCGCATTTTTCCCGCAAAGGAGTTAACATAACACATTTTCAAAAAGTTCAAGCTTTAGAAGCAGCTGATTTCCCCAATCGTCTTGAATTTTGCAATTGGTTCCTAAGTGCAGCAGAATTTTATTAACAAAGCGCTCTGGACGGATGAATGCTGTTTTATTTGTGCTGGCATTTTAAACAGGTAAAAAATATAAGTATTGCTTTGTCAAAAACAATAAGTGCCTACCTAGGTTACACCAAAATTTAGATGTACACTAAAGTTTACATTTATTATGTAAACTTTGGTTATGCGCAACTACATACTGAATAATAAATTGAAATAAATAAAATTATAGGTCTGGATGTTTATAAGTTTTTATTAGCACCAACGTAAGTTGACAAGAACAATGCAAAAACTATATTGTACATGTAATCTAGCGGAGATACTTTAAATAGGAATAAATTATATGCATCAGCATTTCTGGAATAAGATGATGCGACAGGAATGCTGATGTTACATTATATGTTATATTAGATATGTTTTTATACTGAAAAATAAAAATAGAGGTCATACAGGGGCTTTATATTACACCTCCCTCCTTAAGTGGAATTTCTATAGCTGTAGAAGGAGCTGTGGAATTCCTTTGACAGTAATTTCGTTTTTTCTGATGGAAAAACCGACAGTATAACAATATGATACAAATTACAATTATGATAACAATAAACAGAACATAAGAAACAACATTTTTGGTTTTCATATTCTCAAAGTCATTAAGATGTACGGGTTTCAAACTTTTTGTTAAACGTTGTAATTGTTGGAAGTCTTGGATTTCTATCTCTTGAAGATGGATTGTAGGTCCATGGACGGTTCCAGGTGTATCGTCGGTAAGTTGATTTGAGTCTGTTTGATAAAGTCACTTTTAGGGGAAAAACGGCTGTCTTTAATGATCACATCACATGAGTCTATCGTCACAAGGGATGGTTTATCGATAGTATAAGTTTGTTTGACGTGGCACTGTTCACGGATTACCTCCTTTTGTTGGGGAATGATTAGGATTAAATTATTCCTAAGTTGTTCCAGCAACGTTGTTTGTAGTTCAACTTTGGTCGATGAGCACTGGTGCGGTTTATTTTGGATCAGGGGCAGGAAACACTGATCTTGTTGGAGTCTGAAAGTTCCTCTGCATAAATTGTACTCCTCTATGAATGGGCATGGTTGGGTGGTCCATATGTGTTGTTGCGTATCCAGATTTACATGTAGGTAAGGTTGAGTAGGAATAACGGTCTGACCATTAATCGGGATAGGAATCAAATGGTAAGTATTATATGGTTTAGGAAAGAATAGTGGTACTGACAGTTTAATCGTAATTTTGTATTCAAGGATGTCTACCGAGATTAAAAATAAGTTATAATAAGAATGTAGGTTAGTGAGATCAATTATCTCGTTTCGATCATACATAGCGTAGAGTTGGTTTAATATAGGTTTGACATTTTTTAAAGGTAGAAAGAAATTATGGATAATATTATGTTGAGCAAGATTTCTTGCTGTTTCTAAGTTTGAGAGGATATCATCTATTTGAGTAAACGTATCGTGCAAGTTCTATTGTATGTGAGATCACTTTGAAATTTTTGTAAATTTTAGAAAATGAATTATTTAATTTATTATTTAAGTCGACTAATATAGAACTTTGGAGATCCAACTGTATTTTTATTTTATTTTGGTTTTGTAGAAGATTGTTAAATTTTGAATTGATAGTTTCTAAGTCGTCATTATCTAAGGTTCCGAAAAGATATTTATGCAACGAGCCTACGATATTAATAAGTCCACGTTTTTGTCTAATTTTTGGGTTTTCAAAATTCTCAAGTTTTGTTTGAATGTAAACTAAGAACTGTTTGATCTGTGATAAGTTACAACATGAAGAGCTTAAGTCGGAAAGGAATCGAGTCGTTTGGTCTTTGATTTTAGTTAAGTCAATGACTTGGATGAAATCATGTGAATGGGATATAATACGAGTTTCTTTACTTATTTGATTTATCAGAAGGGGAATTTCTAGGTTGTGGATTTTTAAAGAGTTGACGAAGAAGAATGTTGTCGCTAGAAGAGTCAGAGTCTTCCCTTGGAGGTTCATTTCCTGGAACGGAAGGAGGATTATTAATCTTTTTCTTCTGTTTAGGTTTGCGTTTTATAAAGGCTTTGTGATATTTACCACCTTGATGTCCCGATCGCTTAAATATTTCAACTGTAGGACCTAAGTCTTTAGATGTCAGTTCTTTTTTATACCGGGGCGTCAGTGTTACGATTTGAATTTTTTATATATATATGTCTTCGTCAGTTTCGAAAGTGTGAGGTTCTTTACGTGATTCGTTTAATTTAGTTATAGTTTTGTCTTTTTTGTTTCAATATTTTGTTTTATTTGGTCGTGCATGGTCTTCATAATATGCCTGTGTTTTTCGATGTAGTCAGATGTTATAATCTGTTCGTTTATGTCAAAAGAGTCAGGTCTATTATCGCCGTGGGTAATATTAATAGGGGTTTCCTTGGTCGTCGTATATACCGTATGATTATAGGATATTACTGCTAGGGATACTAAGTAGTCAAGGGGTGTGTTTGGTTGTTCAACGTTTATACAGCGTACTAGATCTAGTAGAGTAGAGTGGAATCTTTCGATGTTTCCGTTAGAAGTATGTCCTTGTATGGATGTGAATTGAAGAGAAATTTTGTGTAAATTACAGAAATCTTTAATCATTACGTTATTAAATTCTACGCCAGAATCTACTAAAATTCGATATGGGTAACCATGACTTTCTATAAATTTTAAAAAACTACGTTGGACATTAAGTCCGGTTACTGAATCAACGGGATAGGCATGTGCATATTTAGAGAAAACGTCAATAATAGTAATAAATTTTTGATTATTGATTGAAAGTGTGTCAATGTTCAAGAGTTCGAATGGAATGGAAGGAGTATATGTATGTTGAAATTTTGGATTAGGTGGATGACGGTCAGTTTTCATAGTAATGCATGTTTGACATTTAGAAATATATTCTCGAATATGATCGAACATGCGGGGCCAATAATCCTTTCGTAAAAGAGTCTGATGAGTTGCGGTGACTCCGCGGTGGTATGTTTTCGCTTCGTGGTTATATTTAATTTTTTGTTGTTGTTCTTGTTCGGTAAGAACATCTTCAACTATTTTTTTGCATATGACAAATTTATACTTAGAGAAAAGGTTGCTTTGTAGGGTCCGTTCAATTTCAATATAATCCAAAGAAAAGTGCATGTACTGTAGAATTATTATTTTTTATAAAGGGTCTTAAGAATTTGAAAATTTCGTCGTCTGATTGTCTGTTAATTAATTTGATAATATGTCTAGTTTTACCAGGGAATGTTTTTTCGCAATGATGTATATTTAATTTATTTGATTCATTTTCTGATATTAAAAATTGATGATTAAAAAGATTTAAAACGTCCGTATATTTGATTTCTAGAATGGGATTAGATTGAGAAGTATGGATAGTCTGAGAGCTATTTGCTCGAAGTCTTTTAATAGGGATTCGTATACTTCGCGATTGGTGTCATTCAGGATGTCTTCGAGAGGTATTTGTAGTAGATTGTCTAAGTCTGGGTCTGATTCGTCAATTTGGGCTATCATGGAATTCATATAGTCAGTTTCTATAGCATTCAGTCTTATACGAGAAAGGGGATCGGCTTGGTTTGTTTTACCTTTTTTATATTTAATAGTATAATCGTATTCCTCTAATTTAAGTCTCCAACGACGAGTCTGGAGTTAGGATCTTTTAAATTAAACAACCACTGCAAGGGTTGGTGATCTGTTTCAATAGTAAATTTTGTGCCAAACAGGTATGGTCTAAAATATTTTACAGAATTGACGATTGATAAGAGTTCTTTTTCGATTGTCGAGTAGTTACACTCGGCGGGATTAAGAGTTCTGGAATAGTAAGAAATTGGATGTCCGTCTTGGCTTAATACACTTCCAATGGCAAAGTTGGATGCATCGCAAGTAAGGGTAAATGTTTTATGAAAGTCGGGATAGGCTAATACGGGTTCGTTACAAAGTAAATTTTTACAAAGTTCAAAGCAATCTAAATAATCTTGTGAAAAGTCGATTTTTGAATCCTTTTTTAATCTTAACGTTAATGGTTTTGTTACTTTTGCGAAATTAGGTATAAATTTTCTATAGAATCCTAAAAGTCCTAAGAAAGATTTTATTTCTTTAACGGTTTTTGGCAAGGGAAATTTTTTTATAGCTTCTATTTTCTTTGGGTTAGGTCTAATACCATCTGGGGTGATTACATGTCCTAAAAATTCTACTTGTTTGCAAAGAAACTCAGATTTATCTAGTTGTATTTTTAGATTTGCTTCAGCTAGCGTCTTAAACACAAGTTCTAAATTTTGAATATGTTCCTGAAGGGAAGTACTAAAAATAATAATATCGTCCATATAGACAAAACAAATTTTATGCTGAAGTGTTTGAGGACGTTGTCCATTACTCGTTGAAATGTTGCCGGTGCATTTTTTAATCCGAAGGGCATTCGTACATACTCGTAATGCCCGTTTTCCGTATTGAATGCAGTTTTTTCTATAGAGTTTTCGTGCATCTCTATTTGGTGGAATCCGCTCGCTAAGTCAAGGGTGGTGAAATATTGGCATCTTCCAAGTTTGTCAAGAATGTCACTAATGTTGGGTAAAGGATATCTGTCCGTTTTAGTGTTGTCGTTAAGTTTTCTATAGTCTACTACTAGTCGCCATTTTTGTTTGTTTGTAGCGTCAATTTTTTTTGGGACAATCCAAATAGGAGAACTAAAAGGGGATTTGGACGGCCTAATAATGTTATTTTGTAACATTTCGTTAATTTGTCGTTGGACTTCTTCTTGGTGTATACGAGGATACCGATAACTTTTTGTATGGATAGGTTTTTCGTCGAAAGTCTTAATCTCGTGTTTTACTTGATTGGTAAAAGTTAAAGTATCGCCAGGAAAATAAAAACAATTTTCATATTTTTTACAAAGTGAAATTTTTACCGGTGAATATTTTACCGGTGAAATTTTTCTTAGGAATGTTCTGTTCTAAGCAGTGTTGTCACGTCTCTTGAATTTTGATTGATGTGGTTTAATGAGATTTCGGTCTTATTTTTAATTTCTAATGTTTGGGTAAAATATTCATCTAATGGATCTGCGGGTAGAGTTTGGTCAGGAATGATAGATTGGTCTTCATTCGTGATATTATATACTTCAACTTTTGCTAGTCCGTTTTCTGCGTGAGTTACACAGTCGGGAATACGAAGATGTATAGTGTATTGGCCTTGTGTAAAAATATCTCCGGATAGGATGTCAACAGGGAATTCTACAATTTGGATAGAATGAGCATCGATTTTTACAGGCTTATTGTGTCTTTGTATTTGTAGAGGAATGATACAATTTTGGTTTGATAGAGTTAAATTCGTCGGGTCAATAATTAAACTTAGATGTTGGAGTGTTTCGAATCCTATAAGTCCGTCAAAATCTTTACTGAAATTAAATAAAATTATTTCCATGTTATAATCTGAATTGAATTCGTCAAAGATTGGAATATTTGCTGAGAAATAAGAAGTTTGGGAACCAGTGCAGGTAGCGATGGTATTGGTTTTAGGATAAGTACAACCTGGATAAAATTTTGAAATTATAGGGTTCATATTTTTTCCACATCCTGTATCTAAAAGAAGTCGAATAGGTGGGTATTGAATTTGGATGAAAGGGAGTTTATTATTTTCGACATTATTGAGGACTATATTGGATCCTGGTGAAAATGAGCTTTCTGAAAATTTGTTTCTTGGGAGTTTTCTTCCAAGTATTCTTGGTGGATGTCAAAAGGATAATAATTATTAGAATTTTCCAGTTCAGGGTATTCATTTGAAGGATAATATGACTCAGGTTCTGGTTCGTAATCTGAAGGATTACATTCAGTGTCGTTTTGTTCGTAAAATTCGGTATTATGTAATTCTTGTACTGGGGGTAAAGGATTTTTGTATTCAGGATAGTTTCTTCTTTGGTAATCTGATTTAAATGGTGCGCGCTGAGAATCAGTATGACTGATACCAGAAGTTTGAGGCTTGCTATAACTAATGCCAGACATAGGCACGGGTTTAGGGAATATACGTTATTGATGGGGTCTAAAAACATCTTGGGGTTTTTCAAAAACTTTTTGATTTGTCGGGAAGTTGTATGTTACAGGTCGCGATGGACGCAAATTAACGGGTTGTGATGGGAATTGTCGAGGATTATTAGATTGATGTGATTGAAATTGTCGCGGGCTATTAGATGAATAATTTTGTTGAAATTGTGGTCTGGGATGAAGTGGTTTAACTTGTGTATTTTGTGGGGGTTTCCTAGTTTGTCTATTTTGGAATGTAAGTCGTTTGTAATTATCGTATTTAATTTCGTCTTCTATAAAGCTGACTGCTTGTTCTATGGTACGAATGTCTTGTCTTGCCCTAATAAGTTGTTCATAATAATAAGGTAAATTTAATTTGAAAATGTTAAAAGCTTGCGTTGAAAAAAATTAAATTCGTCCGGTTTGTTCGTTGACTGATAAGAAATTTTGTTGCACTTTATTTATAATTCTAGCCTTAAGGGCTATTAATTTTTGGACCAAATGAATGAATATCTTCACCTGGGGCTAAGCTCCTGTATTGAAGTTCGAGTTCCAAAGTCTCTAAAGATTTGTTATCAGAAAAATTTTGTTTAAAGAAATTTTTAATTTCTGGCCATGTTTTAATATCAGGCCTACCTAGCAATGACTCGCGTGCATTACCTTGTATCTTAGTTTCAATGGATGCAAGTATGATAGTTTGTTGTCTGGGGTCGTCAGTACTAAGGAAATGAATTAAATTTTCAGTTTTGCAAAAAATCCGGAAGTTCTATATCTCTCCCTGTAAATACTGGTATAAGTTTAGTTAGCTTGTCTAATGTATCCAAATTAAGAGGACTTTCCGAAGTTGATTGTGTCATTTTGACTAAATCATTAAATTATTTTATCTTTCGGACTATCTTTCTTGCTCACACCCTGTATAGGCGAGTCGAGATAGTATGAAAGAAAACAAACAAATTTTAAACTAAATATTTTATTTTTCGGACCATCTTTCTTGCTCACATCCTGTATAAGCGAGTCCAGATAGTTTGAAAAAATGAAAGAAAAATTCTTACACTAAATTTCTTTCTAACCGCTCAGCTAACNTTGGGGTTTTCCAAAAACTTTTTGATTTGTCGGGAAGTTATGTGTTACAGGTCGCGATGGGGGCAAATTAACGGGTTGCGATGGAAATTGTCGAGGATTATTAGATGAATAATTTTGTTGAAATTGTGGTCTGGGATGAAGTGGTTTAATTTGTGTATTTTGTGGGGGTTTCCTAGTTTGTCTATTTTGGAATGTAAGTCGTTTGTAATTATCGTATTTAATTTCGTCTTCTATAAAGCTGACTGCTTGTTCTATAGTACGTATGCCTTGTCTTGCCCTGATAAGTTGTTCATAATGATAAGGTAAATTTAATTTGAAAATGTTAAAAGCTTGCGTTGAAAAAAATTAAATTCGTCCGGTTTGTTCGTTGACCGATAAGAAATTTTGTTGTACTTTGTTTACAATTCTAGCCTTAAGGGCTATTAATTTTTGACCAAATGTGTGAATATCTTCACCTGGGGTTAAGCTCGTGTATTGAAGTTCGAGCTCCAAAGTTTCTAAAGATTTGTTATCAGAAAAATTTTGTTTGAAGAAATTTCTAATTTCTGGCCATGTTTTAATATCAGGCCTACCTAGCAATGACTCGCGTGCATTACCTTGTATCTTGGTTTTAATAGATGCAAGTATTATAGTTTGTTGTCTGGGGTCGTCAGTACTAAGGAAATGAATTAAGTTTTCAGAGTTTTGCAAAAAATCCGGAAGTTCTATATCTCTCCCTGTAAATACTGGTATAAGTTTAGTTAACTTATCTAATGTATCCAAATTAAGAGGACTTGCCGAAGTTGATTGTATCATTTTGACTAAATTATTAAATTATTTTATATTTCGGACTATCTTTCTTGCTCACACCCTGTATAGGCGAGTCGAGATAGTATGAAAGAAAACAAACAAATTTTTAAACTAAATATTTTATTTTTCGGACTATCTTTCTTGCTCACACCCTGTATAGGCGAGTCGAGATAGTATGAAAAAATAAAAGAAAAATTCTTACTATCTTTCTTGCTCACACCCTGTATAGGCGAGTCGAGATAGTATGAAAAAATAAAAGAAAAATTCTTACACTAAATTTCTTTCTAACCGCTCGGCTAACTAAGTAGTCGTTGCAAGATTAAATTGAAATCTCTAACCGAAAATTAGTTTTCAAAGCCGGTCTATTAATTAGACTTTGCAATTTGAATCAAATTTTCTAAACTATACGCTTTTCTGAGAGTTAAACTTGTCAGTTCACTTTGAGGAATAAGCGGACAATAAGAATTTGCAAATCTGGTACTTACAGCTGTTGAGACTAATTAACCAACCACTAGTAGTTTCGCCCAATAAATTTCTTCAACTGGTGCCAAAAAGACCTCTTCTAATTGTTCGTATCGTAGTTGAACTGTTGAGACAGAAACCTCCTGGACTGGATTTCGGAAGATTCAAAACTGGATCCAAAATGCACTACGATCCTACCGACTGCGCCAATAAAATTATAGGTCTGGATGTTTATAACTTTTTATTAGCACCAACGTAAGTTGACAAACATGAAGCAAAAACTATATTGTACTGTACATATGATCTAGCGGCTTTAAATAGGAATAAATTATATGCATCAACATTTCTGGAATAAGATGATGCGACAGGAATGCTGATGTTACATTATATGTTATATTAGATATGTTTTTATACTGAAAAATAAAAATAGACGTCATACAGGGTCCCTATATTACATAGGTATTTACGGGAAAAGGATCATAGGTCCATATTTTTTCCCAAGATTGGTGAAAATTACAGTAATTTTTGCGAGAACATTTTGCCAGGTTTGTTAGAAGATATTCCTCTACAACAACGTACAACTATGTAGTTTGAGCATGATGGTGCCCCGCACATGCCACATTACAAGTACGACATATTTTGAACCGCCGTTTTTCTAATAAATGGATTGGACGGGGTGGACCAACACCATGGCCACCCCGGTCTCCTGACTTGACTTCTATAGGTTTATTTTACTGTGCTTGTTGGCGAGGATGATGTTATTGACAGGATTCATGAAGCAGTAGCGGAAATAAATTAAGCTAATTTCTATTCTGTTGCCAGGAGTTTCTATCACAAATTGCAGAAGTGTATTAACGAAAATGGTAATGTTTTTGAAGGTTAGGCAAAGTCAGAAGTATCGTTGTTTTTGCTATTTCTTATTTTGTATGGATTTAAATGGATTTTAATGGTGTTAATATTAAACAAAAAAATTATAAAATTTGAATTTCTCTTTAAAAAATTTTCCGAAAACGGCTCCGCTTTCGAGATTTTAGTATTCTACATGTTTGTTTTATTTTTTATTTTAGAATATATATCCGGCATTTTCTTTTCCTCTCTAATTCATAAGAATGTACAGGAAAACGGTAAAATTGTAATTCTGGATTTTCAGCCTCTATAGGTATTTTCACAATTAACAAAATAACACTTACGTCTTGATTGTTTTTCATTTTATTTAAGAATAAATCCTTATTAAAATCCGTTTATGATTCTGTGGCCTCGACTACTCAAAATTTTTAAAAAATAAGCACAAGATGGCGCAAAGGCTGCGCGCTAAAGATACTTTACTATCGTATAACATTTTTGCTACTATTCCAACCGAACAACTCTATGACTGAGCAGAGTAAAGGATGCACGTATTGGGAGGACATTGTTGCCACATTTAATAAATAATATTAAATATCTTGTTGAAATTTGTACTATGTATGATAATTTATTTATTTTTTACAATCACTTCCAAAATGTTACCATAAAATTTGATTCTAAACAACTTCTCTAAATAAGATTTTGCGATATCATTTATATAAGATGACTTTTGGAATACGGTTTTTAATTTTTTTCCCCATCAGACATCAAAAAGTGAACGACAGTGTTCGATGTTTTTCATAGATCTTAACTGCCAAAATTATTGCCATTATTGATATTTACTAAACTCTCTTTTCTGTTATTGCATATTCCATAAATTTTAAAGGTGTATATTAACAACTTACATCCAATGCCATGCATGACTGAAAATAGAGCAAATCCAACTGTTAATGTAAATAACGGCCTGCCTATAGCTGTGTACAATGATGCCCAAAACGCATTATGCGGATATCGAAGATACATCGTTAAAAATCCTGGTACCAAAATTATACCAAGGCCACCGCCATAGCCTATGACGTAGTGCAAAACTTGATAAATGGATTCCTAAAAATTATAAGGTAAAATATACACCGTAAAAATTGAATAAATTGTGTTAAAATAATAGCATCATTTATTGAGTAATTTTCACTCAACTATTAGATAGCTATTTAAATCTTATATGGGGAACACTGAACATTTTTTGAGTTAGCTTGCTAAACTATGTGTGATATTGATATATCACACCTAATAGGAACTAAAATCAGTTCTAAGTAAACGTGTTTGTTCTCTGATAGCAAAATCCAAATTGTTCGTCGGTATCTGTTTGTGTTCCCCCTATTCAGAAATGCACATTATTAACATCGAACGGGGTAATTTTTACACAATATGTTCTCATTCCCACATATTTTGGTTTTCCTAACTAAAAATTGTGTATAAACTTATTAATTTGTTGAAATCTTAAGTTTAAAATTTAACACCAAAATAATTTCAGTCATAAATAATTTTAAATTTACTCCGTTATTTTTTCCTGTGGACAATTTTGTAGGTGTCATTTTCAAATTTTACTATTTTTAAAGCGTGTAAATCTTTTAGTATTTAAACTGATAATTTTAAAATACAATTTACATACAGTAAAAGAAATTCTAGAAATTTATAACTTTTAATTTTCTCCTTATAGTTCCTTTCATCCAGACTGTAAAATAATTCCTGTAATAATGATAGTGTACCACTTCCGATTTGAATTATAATGTCCAATGTTCAATTTAACGTTTAATTGCTATAGTTTGAGAATGAACAATGCAAACGGATCTGTTGGAGAAAATAAAATTAGAACAAAAGTGTTAAGCGAAATCAAAACTTTCCAAGACTTATTGATTCGTCGTTCCTTATTATGCCGCGTTCAGACCGAAGCTCCAACGCATACCCGTTGGCAAGCATTCCCCGGTGTCGGACGAATTATTGTTTATTTTTTTCGTGATTCAATAAGGAATGGAACGATGATTGGTGTCTCAAATTAATTCAACTACACTGGTATAATCCTATATTATGGAATCCTAGCAATATAAATTATAAACTCTCCAAAAAGAAGATATACATTTGGCAGAGTATTGCAGTTGAACTTGGGTGCGAGGTGACTGAAGTAAAGAAAAAAAATGGAGGTCTTTTGACCTCTTACCCATGAGAATAGCAACGGGAAGGTACCACACACTCTGGAATGGGGGAAGAATCAGTATACCACTTGCACATAATAAATCTCATCACTTGATGACATTACAACGAAACAATCAATTCAAACACTTTGCCGCGCAAAATGACCGCATCACACCCGACGGTTTCCAATTCAAAACTAAATCCTAAATCCTAAATGTTGTGGACTACAACATAAAAATCTATTCCAATCGTTTCCAATCCCAACGCCAACGAACACATTCGATCGAGTAGGCGTTGATTTGCATTGGAACTTGGCCTGTGGTACGCATACTGTGGAGAAATCTGAACATAATTAAAAATCGAAATCAATATGCGTTATCACATGTGTAAGGTCACATTCGCGATGATTGTTCAAAGTTGCGAAAATATAAGAACCACTACCAAATCTAGATAACTTATTTAAAGTGAAATGGTTTTTCGGGGTGTTTATACTGCAGCCTATGTGCCTGATCGACGCCACTTATTACATTGCACATCCTTAATCTTTGACCTGACTATAAGTGACGTCTTGGTTAGTTTTGATGTGAAGTCCTTGTTCGGCAAAGTACCAGTAAAAGATATACTGGAACTATTATTGTCCTCATCGCAGGAGCTAGCCCTATTTGAGTTTTGTCTAATATCCTGTTACTTCTTGTGTAACTATGAACAAACCGATGGTGTTACCATAGGAAGTCCCTGTGAGTCCGGAAATAGTGAACCTTTTCATGGAACAAATTGGTTCCGATATGTAGATAATACTTTCAATATGGAAAGGACAGCCTTGACGGCTTCCTAAAATATTTGAATTGTAGTCTTTTAAAGTTCACTATAGGAAATCCATTTATACTTATGGATACCTACAATTGAATTC
This sequence comes from Anoplophora glabripennis, assembly GCF_000390285.2. Classification (NCBI taxonomy): domain Eukaryota; kingdom Metazoa; phylum Arthropoda; class Insecta; order Coleoptera; family Cerambycidae; genus Anoplophora; species Anoplophora glabripennis. The sequence continues at coordinate 780,398 of NW_019416315.1, forward strand.
GATACTTGTATAACGGGTGACATCACAAAAAAAAGTCTGTAGATAATCAAAACATTATCCTATATCTAGGACCATATCGGACTTGGTGCATTTAGACTTTGAACTGAAAAAACTTATTAGAGTTTTACAGAAAAATTATTAGAAAAAACGGGATATTAAAGGATTTATCAAGCCTAAACATCCACAAAAAGAAAGCGACAAACCAGACGAAGATCAACAAGCCTGCCTTACTCATAATGTAACAGACCATATTGCCAAGGGATTGCAGAAGTAGGTAAGTCCAAGGGAAGGTAAGGCCAATAAAAGACCAGCTTGACCCTCTGAAGGAAGGAACATGAAAGTGCCTTAAAACTCTACCAGCTCGAAAAATCAACCATCGCCCCACGGGTGTAGCTAGGGGGCAGGGGGCACGGCCTACCCCAGAAAGCCCGGTACCCACCCTAGAAAAAAAAAGATCTAAGTAATATAATCACGATTGTCATATCGGCATATCGGTATGTCACCGACTGCGTTAAATTTTTTTTAGAATCAAATCAAAACTTGTTCAGATTTCTGAAATTTTATATAGGTAAGTAGCTGATTGCGAGAGCTGCTTGCAGCCTTGGGCCCACCCCAAGCAAAAATTCTAACTACGCTGTTATAGACCTAGTTTTATAACTATAATCCACTCTTCATGTCCTAAAAGAGAACAGTTGAGATTCGACAGTTTGTTTACTGTTAATATATATTTTTTGTAATTTGTGCAATTTTGCTTCAGCAATAAAGTGTTGTATGTTTAACGCTGTGCAATTAATTTAAATAAGTACATAAAACTCTAACAGGTTATGGGCCCAGGTCTTAGGCAAATTTAGCAGTCTTGTGTGATATTTTGTGAGCCGTTTACTCCAAGCAAGCTTCCATTCCAAGAAAATCAATTTTCCCACGTGCCTGCCATTCGTTTCATTATGTCAGTAAAATTAGACAGAGTTCAAATAGAAAAATTGAAGGGCACCGTTAACTGGATATCCTGGAAATTTGATATAGATCTACAGCTTACAGTCAATAAGGTGGCAGGTGTTGTAACAGGGAGTCAAGTAAGGCCAGAACGTGGTGAAACTGAAGACGACAGAAAGTTGATCAGAGAGTATGATGAAAAAGATGCCATTGCAAGATACATTATAGGATCAACAGTATCGCAGGAACCAAAACAGCATATACTGTAAGAATACCGAGCAGATGTGGTATGAACAGAGGAATGAAATAAGGTTAGATCTTTTGTATACGGAATTGTTTACATATAAGAAAGATTCTAAGGACACCATTGGTACACATGTCTCAAAGTTGCAACATATACTCCTTCAGTTAAACGAGGAGTTAAAACATGAGTCCCATGAGCTGCCCATGTCGTTATTACTCAACAGGGTTTTAAATACTTTGCCCAATGAGTATTTAGAATTTAAGAATGCATGGGAGTTTGTACCGATTAAGGAAAGGAACATTGCTGTACTTATAGAACGTTTAAGATTGCATGAGCAGCGTATCGATGACGTTCATGATCAAGGTTGTGAAATGTCAAAAATTGACAATGTTGCTCTCATTGGGAAGGATAAAATAATAAAATGTAACTACTGCAAAAAGCTTGGTCATATAAAGAAGAATTGCTTCAATCTTAAACGGATGGAGTCCAAGCCTGATATTCATGATGAAGAACAAATGCAGGGTCAAGCTTTTGTGTGCAGTGTTCAGTAATGAAACATGGATAATAGATTCAGATTCATCACACCATATGACCTTTCACAGAGCATGGTTTAATGAATATAGGCGCATTGATAATCCCAGAGAAATTACAATTGGTGATGGTCACCAAGTGCTAGCATATGGCGAAGGAAACATAAAAATACAGATGTTAGTATCTGGTCAGTGGAACGATGGTTATCTTAAGAGGGCATGGTATGTGCCAGATTGCTCTCAAAACTTGTTTTCTTCAGGCGCAGCTTTAGAGAATGGTTTGACTGAATATGCAGATTTAAATAAAAGAATATTCAGGAAAAAATATGGAAGAATTGTTGCTGTAGGAAGAAAAGAAACAGGTGCATTGTTTTGGTTAAAAATGAGAGTTGTAGTTCCAAAAAAATGCATGCTTACTTACACAATCAGCTGAAAGTCTTCAGATTTGGTATGAAAAGTTTTGTCATCAACATTATAGACATGTGCACAACTTCTTAAAAGAAAGAGGCATTTCAGTGTTAGAAGTCTCAAATGAAAACTGTGACGGATGTACATATGGTAAAATGACTGAGAAGTCATTCTCATCCAGAGAAGTGCGTGCTGAAAAAATTGGAACACAGTGCATGTAGATTTGTGCGAACCAATGCCTGTTTCTTCAGTTGGAGGTAACCACTATTTCATTGCCATGAAAGATGACTTCAGCAAGTATAGAAAAGTTTATTTTCTGAAAAATAAAACGCAAGTACATGTTGTCACTCATGAATTTGTATCTGAAGCAAAAACTTATCATGTTGTCAGAAAACTGTTATCAGATGGTGGGACTGAATTTGTAAATGCAGAGGTTAAGCAAGTCTTACGAAATTTTGGTGTAAATCACAGAGTGGTTATGCCTCATACGCCTTAGCAACCGGAGCCGGGGAGAGAGAAAACAGAATATTAATGGAGGCAGCCCGTAGTATGCTGTATGCAAAATATATTAGCAAGGACTTATGGGCAGAAGCAATAAATACTGCTGCATATGTACTGAACCAAAGTGGCCCATCTGGTATTCAAGGAAAAACGCCTTATGACCTGTGGTATGGTAAGCCGCCAGAAATAAATCATATAAAAAGATTTGGTATTGGTACAGAATGTTTTGTTCACATTCCACAACAAAAATGAAGCAAATTGGATAAAAGGGCAGTGAAAGGTATCCTAGTTGGATATTGTGGCGATAAAGATGGGTACAGAATTTGGACAGAATACAATAAGATAATACAGTCAAGAGATGTTAAGTTTCTACCAGAGGATACATTTGTAGACATTTTTCCTAATCAGGAAAACCTAAATCCCCTTGGTGAAATAGTGACAGATGTCCCTGTCAGTCAATCAAGTTCCACTCAGATGTCAGTTTTTGAAACTGAAACACAACCCGTTAGTAGCCTATAGCAGACGAGCATACAGATACGAGAACTGAAACTTTGTTTGTTGATCCCTAAGATGCTCCTTCTAATGACGATGGAAGTATAGCATCATATAATCCTTTGGAGGACATTGAAAAGGATAGTGCAAATCAATGTAAGCGATATACCGTGCGCGATAGAAAGCAAAAAGTGTATAATGACTACTACTCGTATATTTGTAATGATGATAGTGAGTGTGTTGACATCAAGAATTTACCCGAATGCTGGAAGAATGCGGTGAATGTTGAACTGTTATCTTTGAAGGAGAATAATACCTGGACTTTAGTTGATCTACGACCTGACAAGAAGGCCATTGACAGTAAGTAGGTCTTCAAAATCAAACGAGACTCTGATGGTAATATAGAGAAATATAAAACTAGACTTGTAGCCAGAGGATTTAATTAGAGACCTGTTGTTGGAAATACCACTATTAGAATATTGTTTTATTTAGCTATTCAATTTGATTTGTATACGTGCCATTGCATTTCTTTATGGTTCTCTTAATGAAGATGTATTTATGTATCAGCCTGAAGACAGTGTGTATAACACACCCTAGACATAGTATTATTTTTTTCTTTTGTGTACAAGACAAGAAGTCTGGATTAAGGAAGGGTGTTATAGACCTAATTTTATAACTATAATCCACTCTTCATGTCTTAAAAGAGAACAGTTGAGATTCGACAGTTTGTTTACTGTCAATATATATTTTTTGTAATTTGTACAATTTTGCTTCAGCAATAAAGTGTTGTATGTTTAACGCTGCGCAATTAATTTAAAGAAGAACAAAAAACTCTAACATACACTCATGCATCGCCCAACATGTGTTAGGTGAAGGGCATAGGTACAATAAATTTCGAAGACACCAAGATACCTGTGAGAACGACAAGGTCTTACAGTCTGGTGACACGAGAAGCATTGGAAATTGAGCAATATCCAAATAATATGAATAATGAAGAAGGCTTTCGGATGTATGATACACTACTGCGTAGGCCTAAAAGCAACGGCATCGGCGATAACGCAAACAAAAATGAGACCACACTCTCCATCATAGTGCGCGGGTCGATCAATCGGTGACGTTGATGAACAGGGCAGGCTTATAGTTCTGCTAGCGTTTACGCCCCCACAGAGCCTAGGCCGAAAACATGGGCAGGTCAGAGAATCCTAGCTAAGGCTAAGGAAATGCAATGTAATTTTATAAATGGCGGCGACGAGGTGGCATGATGTCCCCAAATTTGTACTTTAAATATCAGAACAGGCCGTGAAAGCCGTAAAACCACTGACATCTGCAGTTAACTTGATTCCAAAAACAAAGGTTCCATTTCATTTACCGTTTTATAATTCAATTATTCAAGTTTTTATGAGACAAAGCTTCAAAAAAGCATTAATACTAGACTTCTTTGACTACAATAAACATGGAAAATTGGCACCCACAAATATTTTATAATTTGACAATATTATCATTAACAGAAAATAACACTATGCTTAAAACAGTAGGAATTGTATTGAATATTTCTCAAAAATATTGATATTTTATTATAATTCCAAAAATCCGAGTTCGTTGATGAAACCGAGTGATAGTATTCAAGCTTGGAAAATTATTGTTTGTACTCTACGTTCTGAAGACCAAACTTAAAAAATAGTCATTGCTGTGTCAGTAATTTACAGAAAATGTTAATATCTTCGAGCAAGGGAGGAGACTCTATTTCAGTGATTAATTCGCCGTATTAATAATCCCAACCACTCTCCTAGATGCTACACGTCCACATTTTCTCAGATTCCACAAGAAATTTCTTCGTCAAGAAATGGATGAGAAATAGAAGTATGAATATTGTTGAAGAGTGTAAATCACCCTATGCAAATATAATAGCATTAATCTTTAACAAGACTAATGTATCTCGATAATGTGCCGATTATAGGGAACTAAACAGTGTAATTGTTGGAGATATCCAATACCTAGGCTATATGAGTTGTTGCAATAACATTATACATACATTTTTTATGTCAATAATCGACTTTCACTCTAGTTATTGGCCTACTGTTGGAAGTTCGTGGTAAATATGTTTTACTACACACACTATCTTTTTGAAAAATATGTTACCTCTAGTTATTAGGAAACTTTTTGACAACAAGACTTTTAAATATTAATCCTAGTGTCAAATTGAAAACAATCAGATCAAGTAATCCTTTATCTTAATGTTAATTGGATATCCCTATCTTTTGAATGTCAATTAGAAGCTTATCTGGTTGAATCATTTCCGGGCTGGTTGGCAAGTCGTCGATTTACAACTCTTGACGTTTCGAGAGACATATCGCTTTCTTCTTCAGAAGCTTCTTACACGCTAATCTATTTGAAAATAATTTGTTTGACTTAATATTATATTGAAAAAAAAATCAGTGGGATAAGTGATAAATACACATTAATGAAAAAATTTTAAATAGAAGATTCAACAGATTTGATTTATTCAGCAATTGTCAAATTGTAAACAAATTTAGACATATAGATAGAGGGCAAAAAGTTGCAATGAGTTGCAATTCCTTTTTCAATATCATCTCAAACAAGACTGAACTGGAATAAAAAACCGATTTCCAAAATTTTAATTGTTTTCAAATATTTCGAAACTAATCATGTTAACTTTGATTTTTTAGAAGCATAATGTTGGACCCCTGATTATGCAACTTTGACCCCATTTAAGCTACTTCGTATCTCTTACCGTTTCCAAAATCCCTGTAGTGAGAAGCGAATTATATACAGGCTGTCTACTATAAGAGGGCCACTCCTATGAAACTCGCTTGATATACGACACACGTCAAAAATCTTTTATGTATATGTTTTTTGTTGCACTTTTTGAGGCCTTTAGCCTCGTAAAAACAAATTTGAGATCCATAACCAACTTTGTGAGTAATCATAAAAACACCGGAAAGTACCGAAGGTTTAGGATCGTCTAAATTTTTTATTTTAAGATATAGAGAAAACTTATTTTAATAAAATTTCGTGGCAAAATTGATATCTTTCACCTAGTGTAAACATATTTTTAAAATATCATATGTAATTTGCTGCGCTCTATACTACATGTTGCCTGTATCTTTTATATTTATTACATTTTTTACAATTTTGGAATAAAAGATGTATACACATTTTCGTGTTAACGTAGAAATTATTGTAAACACGTCAACTACAAAAAATTTAATAAATATAAAGTACTTCTTTTAAGCAACATACAGATTTTCTTTTCATATTATTATAATATTGGTTTGTACTTTAGAGAAAACTGAGTCTTCAATCAGCTCAGACAAAGTAGCTTGCGCGAATTGTAGCACGCTATGAAAACAAATGTATTATCCCAGTAATGTCAATATTTAACAAATTGTTTATTGTTATAGTTTATACATAACTGTTGGTTTGAAAATTGTTACAGTTAACTATGATTTGGAAAACTATAATTTTGAATAATATGTAATGATATTTTCACATATTAAGAAGTGTAATATGTTTGTATTGTACTACCAATGCAATTTCAATTCTATTCACTTGCGGAATGTAGAAAACCTTCGCTAATAAAATCAGCTGTTGTTAATAAAATAGGTAATGTTAACAGAATTTTAAATTATGTAAATAGGAAAAATGAGCAAAACAGTGAGAAATTGAAGTGAACTACAATTTAGAGGAGGACAGTGCAAGAAGCATTATTACAAAAAATGGTTTTAAATGTTATAAGATAAAAAAAAGTGAATGAGCTTGAGGGAGAAAGATAAACCGAGGAGATTAGGGTTCTGTAGGTGGTAACAAGAAATAAAGAGGGACGATCCTTATATGCAGAAGAAGTCTCTGGTCAGATGTGTCTAATTTTTGTAACAATGCTTTTTTATAGGGACATTTACTTCAAATGGACTAAAGGTTATTTACATTGGCATGGAGAAACTGCGTTTCAACATAGGTTTTCAGTAAACCTTTGGGTGACAGATATTGCAGATTTTTAGCTTAAAAGAAGTACCTGCATTATATTCATTAAATTTTTTGTAGTTGACCTGTAATAAATATAAAAGATAAAGGTGACATGTAGTACATCACATGAAAGCGGAAAAAACAAGCAATTTTTTATATCCACAGCCTGCTTCCATTACATCCGCGTAGAGGGCGCAGCAAATTACATACGACACTTCAAAAATTTGTTTGCATCAAGTGAAAGATATCAATTGTGCTATGAAATTTTATTAAAATAAGTTTTCATTATCTCTTAAAATAAAAAGTTAGACGGCCCTGAACTTTCGGTACTTTTTCAGTTTTTGTATGATTAGTCATAAAGTTAGCCATGGATTTCAAATTTATTTTTACAAGCGACAAGGTCTCAAAAAATGCAACATAAAACATATAAATTTTGACGTCCCTAGTGTATTAAGCGAGATACATAGGACTGTCCCTCTTATAGTAGACAGCCTGTATACATATATAGTGTTAATAAAAAACATTGAAATTTGAGAACGTCTAATTTTGATATGGAATCCGATGTGAAGTTTGAATAACAATGTATATCTTTGGTTGCAATTCAAATAAAAAGAAATTTGATTGAAAGGTCAAATAAAACACACGTATGGCCTTCTAGAAGTTACTTTAGATTATGGAAGATGTACGGATAGTATTTATCTCCTAAGAAATCCTTATTTGCCAATTATTAGGAAAAAATCTCAATAACTACATTAATTAAAACACAATTAAATTAAAAGGACACCCTTTCAAACAAAATCGCCTTATTTTAGATTTATAACTTAAAAAAATATATTTAAAATCAGTTAATGGAGTGATGAATCACTTACATTCTTTTCAAATAGCTTCCTGTTCCTATATTTATAAAAAATGTATCCATAGCCTAAACCTACAATTGGACCTGCAAAACATCCAATAATTGATGCGGTTTGCAAATGCCATTGAGGATCCGGTAAAATATTTTTCAAGTCATATATTGCCCTAAAATAATAAAAATAATTTTAATTATCATTTATGTTAAACAGAATTAATTTACTCATATTGATTGTTACAAATATTTAACCCTAAACAAATTGATGAGTGATATTTAAAAAATGAGATGAAGATTTTCATTGTGCCAGATATTTACATGATGATGATTATAATGGGTAAGAAAATAAGATTTATTATTATACAGGGTGTATCCTAAGTCTATGTCATAAATTAAGGGGGTGATTCCGTGGGTCATTTTAGGCCCAAAAGCCTTAATAAACTAGGACCATAAAGTTATACTGGTTTCCAAGATAGAGGGGGTTAAAGTTTTTTAAAAATATCACATTTTTTTTCAATTATCTGTGAAGTTGTTTGACGTAAATTCACGAACCTTGGGGAAATGATGTGATTAAAGGTAATAATTCGGTATATTTCTATATAAATCTGGCAAAGCTTCCCTGAATCTCTTCAGAGAGCTTTGTCGTTAAAATTCTCAGAAAAACTACGCCACTGGATTTTCAGAAATATTCATAAGCGCATTTAAATTACAGTCATACTTTTAATAAAAAAAAGGTCTCTTGCATTTTCTTCACACAATAAACCATTTTCGAGTTATATTTTTTTTTGTTCATATTTAACTTTAAAATAATTTCTGATAGGTTAAAAAAATGAAACACCAGTAGAAAATGAAGCAGATTTAAAACAACGAATCATAGATGGATATCAGCAAGTCGGACAAATGCCAGCAAAATGAAAATGTCCACCGACGGCAGCAATACAAGCAAAGAGCCTTCGGCTCAACGACTGTCGTACATTTTCAAAAATTGTTGGTATTTGTCTGATTTGCTGACATCCATTTATGATTCGTTGTCTTAAATGTGCTTCATTTTCAACTGTTGTTTCATTTCTTTTTAAACCATGAAATATCTATTAGAAATTATTTTAAAATTAAATATGAACAAACAAATTATAACTCGAAAATGTTTTATTGTGTGAAGAAAATGCAAGGGACCTTTTTTTATTAAAAATACGACATTATTATTACCTTTTATTAGTTACATCATTTCCCCAAGTTTCTTCAATCTACGTCAAACCATTTCAGACATAATTGAAAAAATGTGAATTTTTCAAAAATTTTAACGCCCTCTATCTTGGAAATCAGTAACTTTAGGGCCCTGGTCTCGTGCAACACTCCTTAATTTTTTGTTCTACAATAAATCCGTATCTCATTCTAATTTCTACTACCAATTACTCTATTGAATATAAATATCTTAAATTTCTTATTAAATATATTAGAATTTAATTTCTTTATTGGCTGTTTATAATGACATTTTCAGCTCAAGTACCTACTCATCAAATACTATTTCAAGAAAATTTATATCTTTGTTGCAGTACACAGGTATTAATAGTATAGTTAATAGCCACCCTTTATTAATTCAAGTTGCATCAAGAGAGAGTTTAGTTTAGAGTTATGAAATATTAGGCTAAAATTTGAATTGGACTCGAGACGGTCCAAAAAGAAAAAAGTCCTCAATGGACTTGGTGTTACAAGATCGGTATGGGAGTTCTTGTATTGAGTTGATGGTCATTACGAGATTTGACGGAGAATCAAATCAGCTACTGGGCTTTTGGGCACTAAACGGTACGGGGGAACCCGTACAGATTGAGGCGAATAATATAAAAGAAAACTGCAAAGACTCGTATTATTGCGAACTTATAAATATTGGTAACAGTGGCGGCTCGTGACATTGAGAATAGGTGAAGCATATTCATTGATTGACTAAAAAGAAAAAAAGCGACACTGGCGAAAATGTTCAAATTTTCAAGGTCAAACGGCTTTAAATGAATCTGGAAATTTTTAGTTGCATTTGCAATATTACCGAAAAACTGACGTTTGTGAGAAGGATTTTCATTTAGATTTCACACCCACAATTAAACACGGCATACAGAAAAGTTTTTTTTTTAAATGACCACTTCCATACAACCACTTCGAATACCATTCATTCCAAAACTTTCGAAACGTACACGTTGTCTTTTGACTTCCCATTTTTTCCATATCGAGAGAATAATTCACAGATCTCTCGCAATTTAAAAAATCCTTTTTGTCCATTTGGAAAATGGCGTTTCCAATAAAATTCATACTGGATCATATATAGGAAACATTTCTACAATTATTATATAAAACAAATATTAACTAAGAACCGTTATAGGCCAGTCATTATAGCTTTTTTCGGGAAAAAAATACTATTAGAAGTTTCTCTGCTTAATATTGCTCCGAAACGTGTTATAAACAAAATATCAAAAAATCAACTGGAGACTAGTTGGGAAACTTTGTTAAAACAATGGTCAAAATTATGGAAAAGTGGTTTTTTGACACGCGTAAAAAAAACTGTTATTCATAGAGAAAAAAGGTTTATACAAAAAAGGTAGGTATTAAATAAATCTGTAAAATAAGACAAGTCCGATTAAATTCCGATAATTTGTTTATGCGCAAGAGCTCAAAAATTGTCGAAAATGTCCGGTTTTTTCAATTGCTAATAATTAATGCAATTTTCATCGCAGACACTTGTAATTCAGATTGTTTGAGGCTTTTTGCACCCTTAATAAGTGGTAAAAATTTCAGCCCAAAAGCTTCATTAGCTTGGCGTTGGCGGAATTTATTATCTAAAAAGATGCTATTTTCAATTCATTTTTCCCAAGCTCACAGGCGTTGTAGGGTTTCAGTCATTAGTTGTTTTTGTACCTAAATAGTTGTATTGACATATGCATTTACTGACAATTTAATTTTTCAAAAGTAATTTGTTTAAAAATGACTGAAAAAATGTTAATATTTATTAAATTGTTAAGCGCACATGCTCCGCCTCGCTCTCCCCACTCGTTCGCTAGACCAAGTAATAGAACGCATCGCCGCTATCTTCTTTTTCGCAATTAAATGTTAATGTAGGACATGAAAATATATCTCTTAATGTATACTCTTTCCAAATTTCGGCTCTTAATATTAATAATTAAGGTCACTCATAAAATAAAAAAAAATTATCTCAGCTTCTAATCAACTTACAAGAACGATTTTTTTTTAAATTCGAAGAAAACTAAAGTATAGAGGTTACTATTTTATTTTATAATAATTACCTATCTTAACACTTTAATAAATATTAACATTTTTTCAGTCATGTATTAAACAAACAATATAGAATTTTCAATATAGAATTATACCTAAATTATAATATTTATTATATAAAATTAAAAATAATTTTAAATTGCACAACCAAACGGAAATTTTAGGCGAAGCGGTGCGTCACTTGCGTCACCTGACGAGCCGCCACTGATTGGTAATCACTTAATATTCTTTAGTGCAGTCTAACTTTACTTTGATAAACTTGTCTCTTTATTACTATTTTTCAAAATTCTGAAAATAAAGTTTTTTAAAAACAAATTTTTTGAAATGATTTTCATCATTGGCAAAATCGTAGCTTTGTCAGTCAAATTTTTGGACAAATTTTGACGTACTTTTTAAAATTTTGAACAAAACAATAGAACTTGCCGAGCTTACTTAGTTTCATGTGGACAGTGTACTAGACAACATTTTTGGGGCACTAAATGTAATAAGTGTACTCCACTGAAGGAAGACCAGCAAAAAGACGCAAGGACTGAACTAAGTAGACTCGAAGACGGATGTATTGAGTAGTCTGTCGAGAAAAATTCAGAGAAACGAAACAAGAAGAGAATTAGGACTCCGGCACTCCAAAATCGTAAGGAATTTTTTCAAGCAAACGACCAGTCTATTGAAGACAAAAAAGTGAAAATTGTCTGAACTGTTCGGTAAGAAAGCCTTATATATCCATAGTAAAAAATAAGGATACCGTCAAATGTCAATTAGCAGTTTTGTATTCGAAAATCTATAGAAGACGTTCGAATATAATTAAGGAAGGAACAAAAAAACAATTCTGAAATAAAACCCATTTTTCCTTTCCAAAAATTCATTTAGTTTAGAATTTGTATATGTACAGAGTAGACTTTTTCTGCTGTTTATTTTATACCCGTTTATATTATGCCATACTGAACGTCTTATTTATTTTCAAGATAAATCTTTAACCTAATTTTATTCTATGAAATCAGATTCTGGTTCAGTTTTTTATAATTTACAATTAATTGATTTGAATTATTCTTTTTAAACTATTAAATTAATTTACCAATGCAGGGAGTCCCAGAAACGTTCAGATACCGCCCGGTTATAGACTCCTTGGTAAAAAAATAAAACGATTTAGACCCTTACAAAAGTCAACGCCTACACATGGATGTGGAACAGTTGTGGACAATAAAAACTTTCCGAATTTGGTACTTTAAAGACCGGTTTTTTCACATTCTAATAAATTTATTTGCCAATTAAATCTATATTTGTCTTAAAGCATACAAAAAAAATCAGACAGATTTAATTTATAAAGTTCATTGACAAAAAACAAACGAGCTCTACTAAATATCTTGAAATATTTTAGGCCCGAAACTTTTTCCGCAGATGTACCTACATATCATGACGTTCTTTTTATATTCCTAAAAAAGTCTTAGCCTTCGGAGGCATTTTAGGAAGTATGCCCGGATAAATTTTTTTGTTATTTTTGTGTTTAATTGCTCCACCAAATATAATAACATAATTTTAAAACACCCTGTTTTCCAATAGATTTAAGTCTGGATATTTTCTCTATTTACTCGAAATCTTTAGTTAATAGTTACTTGCATGTATACTTACTCGGGAGTTGGTATCAACAATGCAGTAAAGTCATTTACATAATTTTGTATAAATGTTGCTACCATATTTAGACTGAGTGAAAATCCTAATAATGGCCATATTAATTTCGGGTACTTTTTCATAAACATAATTAATATTAGGAGGACAACGAAGTATTGTGTGTCCAAGGCTATGTACCATGTTTGTGGTAAACACTAGAATAGAAGAGACATAAATTAGTACCTATACTAAAATAATTTTATACAGGTTGTTTCATAACAGTACCTATGTTTTTATATAGGGGGTTAATCTGCGCATGATTTTAAGTAAAAAAATGTCCATGTAAACGTATATCCGTAAATGCTTCGTTACCATGGTACAGGGTTTCTGTTTTTTCTTTGTATATTTTTCGTTTTTGAGATATGTAACTCAAATTTGAAACGTAGGTGTTAGAGTGCACTAAAATGGTAGCGTAGCAGATTTCACTTGGCCTTGATGACCGGCGAGGCGTTGGCATAATATTGCAGACTGTGCGTTTAGGCGTTTGTAAACTATAAATAAGATCACCCTAGAAATGCTTAAGGAAGTATTAATCAGTCGGTTGGTTACTGTATCAATAGTAGACCAAGCTTGATCTGTATATATTCCCGCGCCCGGGTCCTTCGACGTCAACAACAGTGTGTCAGTCAATTATACAAGCGGAAAAGCCATGGAGACTATACAAGGAGCCCGAACTCCATGTAAACAAAAATCTTACAAAAATAAGAGGGCCCTAGTGTTCCATATGTCCCATATGTAGAGAGGGGAGATAAAAAGCGGCAGTTTGAATTATAAATGAATCATGTCATTTTTGTAATGTGTTAAAAATTTTAAAATAAATAATGTAAGCTACTTTGAATTATATAAATCATGAAAATATGTCATTCCGGACTGTAATTAAACTAAATAGATAATAAAAAATATTAGCTTTATGAGAAGAATTTGGTGTTCGTAGAAAGAAACTAGTTTTCAAGGAATTTATGACGTGATCTTGTTAATATTAACCTATAAGTAAGGTTTATGTTTTTGATAATTACTTTGTTAAAGATTTTAGTTTAATGTTAGTAAAAAATAGTCACATTTTATACAGGAAGTTGCCTTTAAAAAAATAGTAATTCTTGTATTAATAATATGGAATTTTTACTTGTGGTAATAAAAAATAGAATATAAAAAAACTCGGTGTTTTAAATAAACTTTTTAAAATATTACAGATGTCCGATTTTGAGTCCAGTGATTCAGATGACTTATTAGACGCATTGTCCAGCTTGAGTGATGATGAAATAGATTTACTCTAAGAAACAGAAAGAGTAAAAAATAAGAACTACTTTGAAATTACTGTACCTGAATATAGTGGCCAAGTTTTTTTAACATTTCCGTGTTAGCATATGGGAAGTAGCTAACAGAATTGAAGAAAAATTTGCCATTTCTAATTATTTCACCCATGATTCTGGTAAATTTTGCATTGCCTTAAGCTCTACAACAACCAGAAAAGTTACATACTTGCTAAGTAACTTGTCTCCACAAATTATAGAATGGCCGAGATAATGAGGCAGTTGTAATCGAACAATATTTTGCCCAATATGAATTTCCAGAGCAGGTTATAGGAATAATTGATGGGAAAGGAATTCATATAAGATAGAGTATATCACAATCCATATTTTTTTTAATAACCAATAATATACTATATTATAGTGTAACTGAAAACTGACTATGGAAAGTCGATAAATTATGGTTGGACAATTTCTAAGCTGATTGCCATGTTGTCGGTTTAGACTTCTCAATGCTTCGAGAGTCATATCGCTCTCTTCTCAAAATGTCAAGAAGCTTAAAACAACATGACAACCAATTGATACCAAAATTTTAACAAAATATAGGTACTCCATTATAAAGGTCACAAAAAATAGGTAATCTAAATATTTTATAACTGTTTAAAATCGATTAGTTTTCTGGGTATATATTTTAAAATTGCTGTAAAATTTAATTCTACTTTCGTAAAATTGTTGATTTAATTCGAACGTAACATGGTTCCATGACTTATTCCAAGGTAGAGTATAGACCAAAATTAATAAGGTATTATAAAGAAATATTTTAGCAATGTTCTATATTTTTGTTATATATTTTGTAAAAATAAAATGTTTATCTACCAAAGATTTCAATGTTTTATTAATTGAATCAAAAAAACGAAATTATTTGTGCCTAATTAAAATAAAATAAATATTTATTCATAACAAACAAGTAACAAAGTAAATATATATTACAAATAAAACAACTTAAAAATAAGTAATACGTGTCAGTCTATCTTCTTAAAATTTCATTTTGTTCATGAAGCAATTGATTTCCATGTTTAAATATTTAGTAAAAGTAGTCAATTACCAATACAGATCGATCAGCATCAATTACTACACGTATCCTCTCTTTAAATTTTATATGATATCTGAATTTCAATCAGTTTTTTACTAACAGGAAAGAAACAGCAACTAATTGGAAATGATTTATTCAATTCAGTAATGATAATAGCGATGTCACCAGCAAGAATTATATGAAAGATACGAATTTAATTATTTATGCACGTAATATAAATTACAAGAATATGTAGAAATAAATAAAGTATACTTTGTTGCTATTGTCAATATTATGTGAACATATTCATAGTTGCTTTGTCGAGACCTCATCACACGTCAACAGAACTTTTCTTTTATTAGATTATACAGGACAGGATGCTCACTTTCTAGTATAATCTCATCGTAACTTAATTGCTCTTGATTTACTTGCTGTTCTTGTTGTTGTTGTTGTTGTTGTTGTTGTTGTTGTTGTTGTTGTTGTAACTGTTGCTCTTGTTGTAGCTGCTGCACCTGTTGTTGCTGGTGTAGCGGATGCTCTTGCTGTTGATGCTGCTGCAAAATATATAAAGAAACAATGCATCATTCAATTATACAATATTTTCACTTATGAAATCTTTCTATTTAAAAATTTCTCTACCGTATTAAGAATCAAAGAAGCTGCTTCCAACTTCCGAATTATTCGACCTTTTGCCATAATATTAACCCACTATTCGGTCAAGTTGTAATATAGAACTGCTGGACATCATTAGATTGAAAATGCAGATCACAAACGTACTGTTTTATTTTAAATCTGTTGACAGTCATTCACTTCACATACTATTACCATATTTAAATTATTTTCGAAACTTTGTATTTACCATTTATAAAAACAAATTGTAATAATTATTGACTTGACTTCTAGTTTTTAGGTTTAGTATACCTCCTCGCTCCCCAATGTATCTACTAAACTCGATATAAATAAAATAAAATTGGTTATTTGCTTACTTCACTCGTATTTATGAAACTACATTCATTTGGGTCATATGGAACACTAGCGCCACCCCAACTTCTGCCATTTCTTGGACAAATTTTGTCAATTTTCCCGTATGAGTTCGTGCTCCTTATCTAGTCTCCATGGGAAAAGCCATTAAGTGTAGCTAAACGCCAACGGGCCAGTTCTACAAGTTCGATGTCGACTTCGACCTCGAGTTCTTCAACCAGCGACAGGAAGCAGCAGAAAAGGCGAAGGACAAAAAGACAAAGACATTCAAATCATCATAGGCGTTTTCCTTCCCACCCGAGTTACAGTGATGAAAAGTTAAGACCTACGTTTGATTCGCAGAGTGCAGAACAATCGATAGATTTATGGGTTCGCAAAGTTGAGGAGTTAGCGGAATCCTATAGATGGGACGATTTAACGGTGATAAAATTAGTCGCAAATAGACTGCAGGGTATGGCTAGAAGGTGGTACGATTCGCAAGATCACCTTGCCATAAGTTGGAGAAAAGTTGCTGATTAAACAATTTACAAAACCGCTGCTGTGTGCTAAATTGCTTCGAGAAGCTGCATTGTACGAAACACACGGAGGTCAAGATTTAAGTGAATATTGTTTTAATAAATTAGATAAGCTGAAATCTTTACAACTGAATATTCCACAAAGTTATCTAGTTGACGCTGTGATTGGAGGAATTACTGACGAAAACGTAGCCAGATCTGCTCGTGCATCAAGATTCACAAATACAAACGAGCTGTATGCCTATTTAAGCACATTGGGACGCCTTCCTGACGAAACGAAAGATAACAGCTGGCAAAGAGTGTCCAAAGGGTTGTCACGGCAAAGAGATGTAAAAGATGGTGCTACTACTACCCAAAAGGCAGAAATTCGATGTTATAATTGTAACGGACTGCATCGTGCAAGAGATTGTCCTAAACCACGATTTGAATGTGTTCAGTGTAAGCGCCTTGGGCATAAACAAAATAAGTGCCCTTACAAAAACATTCGAAAAACTAGTAAAGGTAACAATATTAACGAAGTCGCAGTACCAAGTCAAGTGGTGAATAATCCCTATCTAATGATTGCTGTTATAAATGGAATGGATTTAAATGCCTTGTCGACACCGGGAGTTCATGTACTATCGCCGGTGCATTGTCGATAAACTAGTACTTGAACTTAAAACAGGAGGACATAATGTGCTTAAAACATTTGAGGGTAGATGTTTGATGCCGGTAGGAACTGTGAAGTTACATGTGTGTGTGGGACAACCCAGCGCAGTGATAACAACAATCAAATGAATTATGATCGGTCGGGACTTTATAAACCTATCGAACGTGATATTATTGAAACTGGGAACCAGCGTGTTTATGCGAGAACTAGAAATGAAAGGACCTTCAGTTAGCGACCTTGAGTGTTTTAAGTTCAAAGCGTCAACGTCAAATATCGGTGACGTTTCTAAGTTTCTAAGGAACAAAGGGGAAAATGTGAGAAACTTTTAGATGAATTTAAAGATAGGATTTCAACATCTATGGCGACTATAGGGAAGACGAATGCAACAAAGATGGAAATTGAATTAATTACGGATGAACCTATTGTATATAGACCATATCGACTACCGTTAAAGGAAAAAGAAATTCTACGGGGTATAATCGAAGAGTTGTTGTCAAACAAAATTATCAGAGAGTCAAACGCTGCTTACGCGAGTCCAATACTTCTTGTTAAGAAGAAAACGAATGTGTGTCAACTATAGACGTTTGAATGCCATCACCATTAAGGACAACTTTCCGCTTCCGTTGATCAACTGGATCGTTTAGGCAGAGATGGTGAAGGAAATAAATATCAGTTTTACACAACACTTGATTTAGCATCTGGCTTTTATCAAGTGCCGATAGATGAAAACTCGATAGATAAAACAGCGTTTATAACTCCAGATTCACACTATGAATTTTTGCGTATGCCATTTGGCCTCTGCAACTCACCCTCAGTATTTCAGCGGCTGATGAATCCTTTTTGGGAACTTTGAAAAATAATAATAATAATATATGGATGATGTCATAATCCTTTCAACAACTATGGAGGAAGGACTAGGTCGCCTCAGTTCAGTGTTACAAGTGTTCCGTGAACACAATTTAACATTAAATATAAGTAAGTGCTCGTTCTTTCATAGAATTTGGGCCGTGAAATCAGTGGAGATGGTATACGTCCGGGGCAATGCAAAATTGAAGCCGTTTTGAATATGTGTGAATCAAAATCAGTTAAACAAATAAGACAGTTTCTTGGGTTATCTGGTTATTTTCGTAAATTTGTAGAAAACTATGCCCGTGTAGTGGAACCATTAACCAGACTCACGCGAAAAGACTCTAAATGGTGTTGGGAGTTGGAACTACAAGAAGCTTTCGAATCTATAAAAAAGACCAACCAGTACTCAGTTCTCAACCAGTACTGGCTATTTTTGACCCCTCGTTAAAAACTGAGCTTCATACTGATGCAAGTTCGACTGCAGTGGCGTCAATATTATTTCAACAGCATGACGGAGCATTGAAAGTGGTGGCGTATTTTAGCAAACAAACGACGGTAGACCAGAAACATTACCATTCCTACGAATTGGAAACCATGGCGGTAGTCCTTTCACTGCAACATTTTCGGTTGTATCTACTAGGATTGAACTTTACGGTGGTCACGGACTGTAACGCGCTAAAAGCTACTTTTTCCAAGAAAGATTTGTTGCCGAGGATAGGAAGGTGGTGGCTCCAAGTGCAAGAATATACGTTCGACATTAAGCATCGTCCAGGAGTACGAATGGCTCACGTGGATGCACTCAGTAGACTTCCAGTGGCAAAATATGTGAATCAACTAGACCTCACAGAAGGTGATCATAGCAGCACAATTGCAAGATGAACAGTTAGCACGAATTCGTCAAATATTGGAAACGCCTTCTAGAACCTCAGAAACGAAGCATTATTCCAAGGAGTATGTGTTGAAAAGCGGAAAGGTGTACCGAAAATTACTAGATTGTCGACAGCTATGGGTTGATCCCAAAGCAGCTCGATGGCAAATTGTGAGGTTGTGCCATGACAAAGCTGGGCATGAGTGTAGAGAGTACTCTGAAGAGGATTCTATTTAATTACTAGTTTCCCAAAATGAGACGCTTTGTGACAAAGTACATTCAGGCTATTACAAGAGTAAACCAAATAAGCACCAAGGGAAATTACATCCCATCGAGAAAACCCCTGTTCCGTTTCACAACATTCACCTGGATCACGTGGCTCCATTTGAAACAAGTGTTGCAGAAAATAAGTTTCTACTAGTAATTGTGGACGCTTTCACAAAATTTACTATTATAGAAGCCGTAACTAATGTGTATTTTTGGAGTGCCAGTGCGCATTATTACGAACAGGGGCTCGGCTTATACTTCAAAAATATTCCGTATATTTTGTGAATCTTACGCAATAAAACATGTCCTAAATGCAGTCACTACTCCGCGATCAAATGGACAGTGTGAAAGATATAATAGAACCATACTTAATATGTTAGCCACTACAAGTATTGAATCAGACAGTAATGAATGGGACATTCATATAAAAAAATGTGCAAAGTGCGTTGAATACAACATTTAATAGGAGTATAAACACCACGCCAGTTCGGGCATTATTTGGTTATCAGGAAAGGCCGATGGCTGAAGCAAATTTATTGAATTCAATACAAACAGCTGTGGATCGCATAAACATCTCTGATTTGGGAAGTGCTATGAAAGAGCATATTGACCTTGATCAGCACAAGCAAAAGGAACGTTACGATAAACAGAGACATGACGCGGTGCGTTTTGATACCGGCGACTTGGTTCGTGTTCTGATTACGAGTGCTGGATGTACCGGGTCGAGTAAAAAACTGTTACCGAAATATAAAGGACCATTCAGGATAACTAAGGTACTTTTTAATGACAGATATGAGGTGGAAGATTTACGGGATAATCAGCGTCGACACAAAAGCCGTACAGTAGTGGCAGCTGATAAGATTGAGAAATGGGTAACTATGATGCAAATATAAGCTTAATAAAACGTAGTTAGGTTACAAGACGTCAAGACAAGGACGACGATAGCCGAGGCCGATACTGCCTGCCTATTGTTTGAGTCGAGGCGTGTGATGTTATATAAAGATGTTTGATGTATGAATGCGATTATGTTGGAAGGGTGTGAGACGTTGAGGCTGGGAAGATAGCAACTGAGGTCGGTCTACCTACTTGCTGTCTGAGCCAATACGTAGATACACCCAGGTATGTAATGGTTAGATATGAGACATAGATGTTAGAAAGATAACAACTGAGGTCGATCTACCTACTTGTTGTCTGAGCTGATACGTAGATGTACTATATGATAACAGATAGACGCGAACGATGACTGACTGAGGATTTGTATGAGTTAAATGAAGTATAAGTATTAGAAGTTGATTACGAATGTACAGAAAAGAAAGTTATAGCTTTGGTTACGGCCTGATATTGCCTGTGACTCTAGTAGTCGGTCAGGCTATTGTGTGTATAATGTTTTGTTGACAGGTAGCTGGACGAACACCATGGCGGCGGGCGGTCTGGGACAGTCCGCATGTACAGGATGGCCGAATGTTAGGTTCCGCTAAAATGGTAGCGTAGCAGATTTCGCTTGGCCTTGACGACCGGCGAGGCGTTGGCATAATATTGCAGACTGTACGTTTAGGCTTTTGTCATCCTAGAAATGCTGAAGGAAGTATTATTCAGTCGATTGGTTACTGTATATCTTTTCCTAATTAAAATAGTTTGTTTGAACTCGGTGGTGTCTTTTACAACCCTGTTCATCTTATACAGGGTGATTAAGTCATAATCACATTAATTTTAAGAGCAGATAGAGAAAAATTAATATAATACGATGGCGTGATTAAAAAAAAATTAAATGCATATTTAAGCTGAAAAAAAATATATTTTCAAATCATTATTTAACCCCCTTTTCTGGCTGTTACTGATCGGCTGACGTCAGCCGGCTACGATATGAACAAAGCGACCTAGATGCAATGTAGCCATATTTATATATTTTCGCACATATAAAGACAATAAATAACGGTTTGCTCACGTCAGCCAATAATAATTTAAAATGCTATAAATTATTTTTTTATAATTAAGCAATCAACATATTAAATTGTTATTGTTACCCAGCAAGAACCTCGAGAAGCTCTGAGCATGACTTGCCAAAAATCATTTTTTATTAACATCATAGTAATTTTTTAATTTGCTGTAAGCCTTTTACTAAAAATTGAAAGTAACGCGGCCCATTCAGATGTACAGGTAGAAAATGCGGCCCAATTAAACGATCGCCATATACTCCTGTCCATACATTGACACCCAACCTACTCTGAAAGCTAAACCGACGAGTAGTGTGCGGGTGACCAAATGTGACTATTATGGCTGCAAAGAAATTAGCTCCGTTTCACTTTAAATAAAATTTAATATTGAAATTACAAAACCCCAAGAGTTCAAATAATTTGAATTTCATTTCATAACCATTTCAATTTCATTACAGAAATAATGACATAAAAAAACCTACACTCACTAGATAAATATTGACTGTAAGTAATAGAAAATAAAAATACAATCGGACGGAGACAAATAAACAACTCGGTCCGTATTTCCGACCTAGGTCAACCTTTGTCGAGTTCAATAACCTTCTAATTTGCACGTGTGCACTTTAATGTCGTCCCAAAAAGTTGTCGGTGTTTTATCAAAGGAAAATCGTGTCATCAATGAATAGGGATGATTGTTTTCCAATGTTGTTATTAACGTTTTGACGTTTTATCATTTATTATGTTAAATAATACACAGTTTTAGTATTTCAGTTTATTATTCAATATGCAGTTGCGTATAACCAAAGTTTACATAATAAATGTAAACTTTAGTGTAAATCTAAACTTTGGTGTAACCTAGGTATTGTTTTTGAGAAGGCAATACTTATGTTTTTTACCTGTTTAAAATGCCAGCACGAGTAAAATATCATTCATCCGTCCAGAGCACTTTGTTAATAAAGTTCTGCTGCACTTCGATTCAGGAATCAATTGCAAAATTCAAGACGATTGTGGAAATCAGCTGCTTCTAAAGCTACAACTTTTTGAAAATGTGTTATGTTAACTCCTTTGCGGGAAAAATGCGGGAGATATGGAGGGTGGTAGATTTGAATAAACGCTTTAAATTGTTAGGTAATGGTTTTGTAACCGTGTGTAGTGTATTTTGTATATTCGGGTATTTAGTGTGCCGATTTTTTTTATTTGATAAAATTCAGTGTGCCTACAAACCTCTCCTTTATTTATTTTCTTTTAACGAAAGTGACTTCGAGAAGTAAGGCTTGTTAAAACATTTTGCACTAAGTTAATACAATTATTAAAATTAGTTTTAATAAAATGCAGCATGATTCTTTATTTACTTGGTTTCGTACATATGTATCCGTATACTAAAGCGGCAAAATTAAATGTGATTATGATGTGAACTTGGCAACGCTGTTCGCCTCAGCTGACAGTGTGTTCGTGACATTACGTTACAAAATTTTCCGATCATCCGGGCATCTGACAGGGCCGCCTTCTTAGCGGGAGTTATGGGTTGATTTCCTTCATTTTTAAAAGTCGAGTAAAAATTTTTTTTCCGATTTTGTCTTTATTAAGCCTTCCGAATACGTGATTAAAATTAATGACATTATGACTGAATCACCCTGTATAGGCTAATTTAGATTACCTGCATCATGAGCTCTGTTTGGTAGTTGTCACGATCTATAGGGTGATACTTTTCCTTGGGCCCGCGGTAAATAAAAGGTTAAGAACCGCTGTGCTAGTAGGTTCTGACTGACAGATAATTATTATTTTGTTTTATTAATTTTGGCAGTTCGTCTTTGAAACCTGACCTTGTTTCTGCGTTTGATTGTTGAAATATCTGTAATTCATTGTTACCTCCTTATCCGTTCGTTGATGGAAACGCATATGAAGGGCTTCCCTAACAGAGTTACACCGGATGGGCGAACATTCTCAGACATCCACAGAAGATTGAGGAAAACTAGTATTTTTATTAATCATTTAAAAGGTGCTACTCGAACTCTAAGAACTGCAGGTACTGAGGAAGTATTAAATTGTATTGATGAAATTGTCAATTGAGTACCAAAAAAATTGGAAATCAGTTCACATCTAACATATTCTAGTTTAGAGGATTCTTCACGATTTTTTATTGTATCCTTATCGCATTCAACTCGTTCAAGCTTTGCTTCCCAGAGACTTTCCGTTGTGAATCAATTTCTGAATATGATCCTTACAGAAAATGACGCACAATCTCTTGTTGAATTGTAAAATATTGTTTAGGGTGAATGTAGCTGTTTCTAGATGTTTAGAAAGAAATACATACTATTAGAATAATTCGTCATAATCATTAGTGGGCAGAAGAAAATCTCATTTAATTCAGTGGCGGCTCGTGACATTAAGAATAGGTGAAGCATATTTATTGATTGACCAAAAAAAAAAAGCGCCGCAGGCGAAAATTTTCAAATTTTCAATTCAAACGGCTTTAAATGAAACTGGAAATTTTAGTTGCTTTTGTAATATTACCGAAAAACTGACGTTGGCGAGAAGGATTTTCATTTAGATTTTATAAAAAATAGAAATATTAGTTCGGCTCGTGGACTTAATGATAGGGACAGATACAGATGTTAAGCGGGATTGTTAAATCCCTCCTTATTCCACACGCCCGATTTTACACTCGCAATTAAACACGGCATACAAAAAAGTTTTTTTAAATAAACACATCCACACAATCA
This sequence comes from Anoplophora glabripennis, assembly GCF_000390285.2. Lineage (NCBI taxonomy): Eukaryota > Metazoa > Arthropoda > Insecta > Coleoptera > Cerambycidae > Anoplophora > Anoplophora glabripennis. The sequence continues at coordinate 804,389 of NW_019416315.1, forward strand.
CTTACACTCCGAATACCATTCAATCCGAAACTTCCGAACATACACTTTGCCTTTTGACCCCCCCTTTTTTCCACATCGAGAGAAGGTACAGGTCTTTCGCAATTTAAAAAATCTTTTTTGTCCTCAATTTTCGGTCTGGAAAATGGCATTTCCAATAAAATACATACAGGATCGTGCATAGGAAACATTTCTACAAATTATTGATATAAAACTAATATTAATAAAGAACCATTATAACCATGCACTGGGCAACGTATCGTATAAACTGTTTACACACGATAGACAGGCGATGCGCGATGACGATGAGAATGCTGCTTCAACTTTTGCATCACTCGTTCTCCCAGGCCGTAGTTTACACATGCGTTGGCTGCCTCGTTGCCATGACAACCGCCGTACGGAGAGCTACGGAGAGAAGCAGATACATACCAATTTCAATATGACTCACTTGCGTAGTATACGTTGTATGGTACAAGGTTGATGTTCGCGTTCAACGAAGCCAATGATTTTTTAGAAGGCGTTCACCGCGGAATTATTCTGTTTATTTCTGCGTATAAGACAAACACAATACATTTTCAATATAGAATTGTACCTTAATTATAAGATTTATATAAAATTTAAAATAATTTTAAATTGCACAAACAAACGGAAATTTTAGGTGAAGCGGTGCGTCACTTGCGTCACCCGACGAGCCGCCACTGATTTAATTGAAGAAACTTACCAACAAGAATAATTTTCACTAAACGTGTGGGTTGGAATCAATGGCGATTACTTGATTGGACCACTTTTTCTCCCACGCGGACTAAATGGCCAGAGTTATCGCCGGTTCCTAGAGGAGAGGTTGCCGCTATTAATAATATCCCACTTTTAATTAGAAACAGGATGTGGTTTATGCATGACGCATGACGGGGCACCGGTGCATTTCAATGTGGAAGCAAGAGAACATTTAAATGTTGGTTTTTCATAATCGTGGTGGGACCCAATCATGCCCCACTAGGTCTCCGGATTTAAATAGCTTACTCTTTTTTTATGGGGATATCTTAAAAATTTAGTTGAATAATAGTTTCATGTGACACAATCAGATATACTCCAAGAATATTTCAAAAAGTGCGTACTAATATGCGAAAAAGGCCAGAAGCATGATTGTATTCTTGCAGGTGGAGGGCATTTTCAGCAACTTATTTAACGTTTTTCATACATAATACTGTTTACCTATTGTAGTTGTTAATTTGTTATTTATTCTTAACGAAGTAGTAACAACTATCTAAAACTTCAAGCGATGATTTTTGAAATTTGCTAGTTATTCTTTCTTATCCTGTATCAATAAGTAATTAAAAAGTAGTTAATATTTAACTCAAATAATAATTCTCCAAGTAAGCAAACGTAGTTTTTGAAACCCAGGTTCAAAATTAGTTAGAACCTACTAGAGGATTTTGAAATTTAGCGAGTTACAATTTTGCTCGAAAACAGCCGCAGATACGAAAAAATTGCAAGAGACAAAAAAGTTTCTAAATTGAACAGAGAATTAAATTCTGGAAAAGACAAGTGGCGTACCGGGAGAAAGTTTAGAAGGCTGAAAGGAGGCAAGACGCCCAGAAAAAGTATCACCCTGTAGATCGTGATACTTGGGCAAAGCTAATAATGCAGGTAATTTAAGTTAACCTAAGTTCCAAAGGACAAGTTTTAAGAATTTATGTAGAGTATTTCGTAAATTATCAGTGATTAGATATTTTGAAAATATTGAAATAGAACAAACATAAATCGAATTATTGTCAATTCGAATATTTTAAAGTGTTTAAAACTTTTTTGTCCCAGACCGATATTATAAAAACTTGGCTAATATCTGATGTTGAATTCCTCGCTTCTTTAAAGAAATGGTTTTGCTAGATATTTATTTCGTAGAAATCTAAACTTTTAAAATATAGCATATTATAACTTAACCGGTATCAAGTTATTATCAGTGCCTATAATCTTTTTTTATTCATAATCTTATTCATTTTATTATCTTTTCACATTATATTCACGATGGAAACCGATATGAGAGTAAATTATTTATCTAAAAAGCAAATTGACTATGAGTTGAGAATTAGAGAAATTATTACTAAAAAAGATGTACACATGAAAAGGAAAATGCTACGGCGATTATTAGACAAGGAGCAAGCTAGTAAAAAGGTTTATGAAGATAATCAATTTAATTTTGAAACGGAAAAAGGGGAAATAAATGAAACTTTCGACATTCTTAGATCACTATTAGATGAATTTGAAGGTCCAGAGTCTTATTCAAGTTGTATTAGAATTAAAACTAATTTAATACATTTAATTCATAGAGTTAATCGAATAATAGTAAAAAACGATGATGCAAATTTAGCTGCATATATTTTAAATTTTAAATCAGAATCCAAAGCTACCTGTTTAGAACTTGAAGCGTTATTAGTAGAAAAAATACAAAAATCAGAAGTTGTTGATAATAGTTTAATTGCTAACACATCAGTAGTACCTAATATAACTGTCGCTCCCCATAATTGTCAAAACATTACAAAATCTGTACCTGTTTACAAATGGAATCTTAAATTTAATGGTGAAACAAATAGTACTGTTAAATCTTTCTTGAAAAGAGTGGATGAACTTTGCGCTTCACGCAATGTTAATAAAGATGAACTTTTTGCTAGTGCTTGCGATTTGTTTAGTGGTATGGTTTAGATCTGTTAGAAATTCAATATCTGATTGGGATGCTTTAGTCAATTTGCTGATTAATGAATTTTTACCTAGCGATTATGATGATCAAATTTGGAATGAAATAAGAAACAGAACTCAAGGTCGCCATGAGTCTATTACCATCTATGTAGCTATTATGCAGTCCTTATTCAGTCGAGTAAATAAATTTGTTCCAGAAGTAACTAAATTAAAATATATTAGAAAAAATTTGTTACCTCATTATATTAGTCAGCTAGCTCTGATACCTATTAATTCAATAACTGAATTAGTTAATTATTGTAAAAAAATTGATGAGGCAAATTCTGTGAAAAATAATTATCGACCACCAACAACACAATGTTCATTAGAGCCTGAGCTATCTTATGCTAGTACTAGTAAAGATTCTAGACGTGATATACAAGACCAGTCAGTTACTAGAACATTTTCACGTGGTAATAAAAATTTTAAACAAATTAACAAGAAATATGATAGGGAAAGTGATAGTAGAGTCAGTAGAGTCAGAAAGTCAGTAATTAATCAGAATTAGTTAAATATAAGCACTAATAAAAGTTTAAATTATTGGAATTGTAACTTAGCAAATCATAGTTTCCGGGATTGTCATGCACCCAAAAATAGGTTTTGTTTTAAATGTGGAAACCCAGGAATGACTATTAAGACTTGCCCGTGATCAAAATACGCTTGACGAGGGTTGGAAAACCGTGCCATTTCCAATCCAAGCAAACTGGTAGGCGCTTCAAATTAACTAATGAAATCTTAGAAAAACAGAATGTAGAATGGAAAAGTTGGCTCATCAATGTTTCTAATGTTTATAAGAAAAATATCAATTTATCTCCACTTTTTATACAAAAACCGTGTGACAACAGACCTTATATCAAAGTTAAAATATATGATACATTTTTGGTAGTCTTGTTAGACTCTGGAGCAAATTTAAGCGTTTTAGGTAGTCAATATTTACCGCTTTTGGAAAAATTTAATTTGAGCTTAGACAAAAATAGTGAGAAATCAGTAAAAACTGCAGATGGTAATATACAAAAGGTTTCGGGTTGTGTTTATTTACCAATTTCCATAGGAAAAGTATGCAAAGTCATAAAAGTTTTAGTAGTACCTTCACTGAAGCATAAATTAATTTTAGGTAGTGATTTTTGTAGGGAGTTCTCATTAAAATTAAATTTTCAAAACAATTCTTTTTCAATAAATATTCAAGATGGTGGAATTTGTGAAATAGATAAGAATAAGGTTGGAATGAGTGATATGTTATCAAATCATTATAAATTCACCGTTGACCAACAACAACAAATAGATGCAGTAATAGAATCATTTAAAGATATTTCTTCAGATACCAGATTAGGTTGTACACATAGAATTTCTTTGGACATTGATACTGGGAACGTAAAGCCATTTAAAATCAAACAATACCCTATGTCTCCGTTTAAATATTTTGAAAGCAGAACTAGACGAGATGCTCAAGTTAGGAGTAGTAGAACCTTCTCAAAGTCCATGGTGTTCACCTGTAATATTGGTAAAAAAGAAATCGGGAGAGTATCGTTTCACTTTTGATGGTCGTCATTTAAATCGAGTTACTAAAGCTGATGCATATCCATTTAATAGAGTAGACAGAATTTTAAGCATGTTACGTGGTACTAAGTATGTTAATTCGATAGATTTGAGAAAAGCTTTCTGGCAGATACCGTTAACAAAGGATTCGAGGGAAAAAACTGCATTTGCTATACCGGGTCGCGGTTTATTTCATTTCACTCGCGTTCCTTTTGGCTTAATTAATAGCGCTCAAACTCAACAGCGTATAATGGATGCAGTTTTTGGACCTAAATATGAACCTAACATATTTGTTTACCTAGATGATATTATAGTTACGTCTGCAACTTTGGACGATCATATTAAGTTACTAGGCGAAGTGAGGGATGTTTTAAAAAATGCCAATTTGACAGTACTTGAATAAATGTGAATTCTTTAAAAAATCATTGAAATATCTTGGTTTTGTTGTTGATGAAGATGGTTTGAGAACTGATCCTGATGAAATTTCAAGTATGATTAATTATCCTAGACCCACTAATACTACAGAAATTAAAAGATTTATCGGTATGACGTCATGGTATCGCCGGTTTATCCCACATTTTTCTTCTCTGATTGCTCCATTAAATGATCTTCTAAAAGGTAAAGTTAAAAAAAAAACAATCTATCAATTGGTTTGCAGAAGCAGAATCATCTTTTATTAAATTAAAGGAAGCTCTTGTGTCCACACCTATTTTATCAGCCCTAGATTTTTCGAGACCTTTTATTATTCAGTGCGATGCTTCTGATGTTGGTTTAGGCGGTTTAATTTTGCAGGAAATAGATGGTAATGAAACTGTCATAGCTTTTGAAAGTGGAAGTTTGACTAGAACTGAAAGAGCCCTATCCATATCACAACGTGAACTTTTAGCCATGATTTTTTGTATCGAGAAGTTTCGATTTTATATTGAAGGGCAACATTTTACTTTAGTACCGATCATTCTGCCCTTTTGTGGTTAAAAAACCTGGAGAATCCCACAGGCAAATTAGCTCGTTGGTCCCTGAAACTTCAGCAATATTCATTTGATGCCATTCATAGAAAAAGAAAATATAACGTTGTCCCCGATGCCCTATCCAGATCCATTACTATATCGGTAGATGCATTAAATATTGACTGTGAAAAGATAGATTCGTTTTATTTAAAGATAAGGCAAAAAATTCTCAAATTTTCAGATAGCTATCCTGGTTGGTTGGTCAAGGAAGATCTAGTTTATAAACATGTGCCCTCTAAATTATCACTAAAAACAAATATCTCCGAGTGGAAGCTATTAGTCCCAAAATCCCAACGTTTAGACATAATTAAATCTTGTCACGATCCACCCCTTAGTTCTCATTTTGGATTTTATAAGACTTTAAGTAGAGTACAAGACCTTTACTATTGGCCTAAAATGCGTCGAGATATTCTCAAACGTACGTTCTTATAAGATTTGTGGTTCACAAAAAAGTTCTAACAAAATTAGTATAGGTCCTTATGGTAGTGTAAAACATGTAGATTTTCCTTGGCAAATTATAGCAATCGATATTATGGGTCCATTTCCTAGATCGTCTAAAGGTTTTAGTCGTTTATTTTAGTAGCAGATTGGTTTTCAAAATATACCCTATTACATCCCCTACGCACGGCTAACGCGTCGAGCATTGTCAAATTTATGTAAGAACGTGTTTTCCTGGTATTCGGAGTTCCCCAATTTATAATATGCGACAATGGCACTCAATTTGCTGGTAAACAATTCAAAGCTTTAATCGATAAATATCAAGTCCAAAAAATATGGTTCAATGCGCGATATCACCCACAAGCAAATTTTGTTGAAAGAACCAATAAGACCATTGGAACAGCGGTTAGAATTTATATAGAAAAACATAAAGATTGGGATAAATATTTACCCGAAATACAACAAGCTATAAATACAGCCAAACATCAGGTTATATGGTGAGTTAGTTCCAAGCGAGCAGCCGAACTGTGCGGACGTAGTTTGTGCAGTGCAGTAGTGAGTGTCAGTGCGAGGAACAGTGAAGTGGAAGCCCCACAAAACCTGTCTTTTACAATACAAATAATATTCTGCCTTTATTAAGGGCGCCGTTTTATAGACAAGAAATAGCACTTTTGGTAAGACAGCGATAGCACCTGATAAATAGTAGAAAATCCATCCAGGAAGTGGCGGTCTCTACTAGCGTAATGCCAAACTAGAACAACTNATTTTGCACTGGTACAAAACTATTAGCTCGCGTGTGATTATAAATAAACCGAATTATTTAAATTAATATTAATCACAAAGTGAATCAAGAACAACATCATAGGTAATTATTCAAATATTAAATATTAGTTTATTTGTAATGGATCCAGTAAATTCCAACCTTGCTTGCTATTAAAATTTTATTGTGTTTTTTCTAAAACCTTCAATATGTGGCCACGTGCTAATCGGATTTTATTTCCTCCATTTCTCTCACCAGAGCTTATAAGAAAAATTTCTACATAAAATTTCTACAAAAAAAAATTTCTAAATAAAAACTTTCTACGAAAAAATTTCTACAGAATATTTCTACATAAACTTTCTACAGAATATTTCTACATAAAATTTCGAGTAAATTTCAAGAAAATTTCTACATAAACTTTCTGCAAAAAATTTCGACAGAAAAATTTATTCTAAGAAAGCGTTAATTATTCTACAGCCTAAAGAGCTATTATCGTAACTAAGTCTTGAAGACTTAAGTTTTTGCTAATATTTGAGAAACCTCAAATAAGTAATTGAGTATTGAAGTTAGGCAAAATATTGGTTTTTGTCATAACTAGTATCGTAGTCAAATTGCAAATATCTTAGTGAAGAATTAGTAGCTAAGTTTGAAGTCACTACAAGTTTATAGTCAAATTCAGAGAAATTTCTTGGTAATCCTGGAAGGGAATAGGTTACATCCAGATCCCGGATTCGAGTTCGCCGTCCCGAACGCCAGGACAGCATAAACCAGAGTCCTGCCGAACACCTGCAGAGAGTGGGAAATAAACCTGTGAGATTTTATTTGTGTATTTTATTTTGTTGTCTCCATCCCGACCTACAGGGAGAGGAAAGCGTTAAGGGGTTGTTCATTCATTTTTTGTGTAGGTTGGCGCCCTGTATAATATCTTTTTTTGTCCCTTAACGTTCTCCTCGAACTGCTAGTATATATGTTGTGAATCAAATACCTTAGAACCGACCCATTGCCCATTGCCGCCGCTATAAGAGCTGCCGTTCGCCCTTTATAGTTTGAACGAGAAAGAAACGCTATACTTATGACTTATGCGGCGACCGTCTCTTTACGGACCGTGAGTTTGCATAACTCATCAGAACGGCATGCTCCTGCAAAGCCTAAGACC
>NW_019416315.1:814922-816971 GCF_000390285.2 Anoplophora glabripennis
AGTTGTATTAGAATTAAAACTAATTTAATACATTTAATTCATAGAGTTAATCGAATAATAGTAGAAAACGATGATGCAGATTTAGCTGCATATATTTTAAATTTTAAATCAGAATCCAAAATTACCTGTTTAGAACTTGAAACGTTATTAGTAGAAAAAATACAAAAATCAGAAGTTGTTGATAATAGTCTGATTGCTAACACATCAGTAGTACCTAATATAACTGTCGCTCCCCATAATTGTCAAAACATTACAAAATCTGTACCTGTTTACAAATGGAATCTTAAATTTAATGGTGAAAAAAATAGTAGTGTTAAATCTTTCTTGGAAAGAATGGATGAATTTGACAGTAAACCTGAATAAATGTGAATTCTTTAAAAAATCATTGAAATATCTTGGTTTTGTTGTTGATGAAGATGGTTTGAGAACTGATCCTGATAAAATTTCAAGTATGATTAATTATCCTAGACCCACTGATACTACAGAAATTAAAAGATTTATCGGTATGACGTCATGGTATCGCCGGTTTATCCCACATTTTTCTTCTCTGATTGCTCCATTAAATGATCTTCTAAAAGGTAAAGTTAAAAAAAAACAATCTATCAATTGGTCTGCAGAAGCAGAATCATCTTTTATTAAGTTAAAGGAAGCTCTTGTGTCCACACCTATTTTATCAGCCCCAGATTTTTCGAGACCTTTTATTATTCAGTAGGATGCTTCTGATGTTGGTTTAGGCGGTTTAATTTTGCAGGAAATAGATGGTAATGAAACTGTCACAGCTTTTGCAAGTAGAAGTTTGACTAGAACTGAAAGAGCCCTATCTATAACACAACGTGAACTTTTAGCCATGATTTTTTGTATCGAGAAGTTTCGATTTTATACTGAAGGGCAACATTTTACTTTAGTGACGGATCATTCTGCCCTTTTGTGGTTAAAAAACCTGGAGAATCCCACAGGCAAATTAGCTCGTTGGTCCCTGAAACTTCAGCAATATTCATTTGATGTCATTCATAGAAAAGGAAAATATAACGTTGTCCCCGATGCCCTATCCAGATCCATTACTATATCGGTAGATTTATTAAATATTGACTATGAAAAGTTAGATTCGTTTTATTTAAAGATAAGGGAAAACATTCTCAAATTTTCAGATAGCTATCCTGGTTGGTTGGTCAAGGAAGATCTAGTTTATAAACATGTGCCCTCTAAATTATCACTAAAAACAAATATGTCCGAGTGGAAGCTATTAGTCCCAAAGTCCCAATGTTTAGACATAATTAAATCTTGTTACGATCCACCCCTTAGTTCTCATTTTGGATTTTATAAGACTAAGTAGAGTACAAGACCTTTGCTATTGGCCTAAAATGCGTCAAGATATTCTCAAATACGTACGTTCTTGTAAGATTTGTGGTTCACAAAAATGTTCTAATAAAATTAGTATAGGTCCTTATGGTAGTGAAAAACATGTAGATTTTCCTTGGTAAATTATAGCAGTCGATACATTTCCTAGATCGTCTAAAGGTTTTAGTCATTTATTAGTAGTAGCACGCTAACGCGCCGAGCATTGTGAAATTTATGGAAGAACGTGTTTTCCTGGTAATCGGAGTTCCCCAATTTGTAATATGCGACAATGACACTCAATTTGCTGGTAAACAATTCAAAGCTTTAATCGATAAATATCAAGTCCAAAAAATATGGTTCAATGCGCGATATCACCCGCAAGCAAATTTTGTTGAAAGAACCAATAAGACCATTGGAACAGCGGTTAGAAGTTATATAGAAAAACATAAAGATTGGGATAAATATTTACCCGAAATACAACAATATTATGGAGTAGTCACTTCAACTAAAGATATGGAAGTACTTCCGGGAAATCGGCAGGGTTATGTTTCCGAATTTTCAGGTTTGTCTGAGGTGTTTACTGAAATTAGAGAGAGGTTACATAAAGCTTATGAGAGAAATGTAAAAAGTTATAGTACGCGAAGCACAAAGGCTCCATCTATCGCGCTGACTTCCACTATGCCATTCAAATGGCTACTACGGTGGAAGCGA
>NW_019416316.1:0-3947 GCF_000390285.2 Anoplophora glabripennis
CTTGGCAACGCTGTTCGCCTCAGCTGATGGTTTGTTCGTGACATTACGTTACAAAATTTTCCGAGCATCCGAGCATCCGGGCATTTGGCAGGGCTGCCTTCTTAGCGGGAGTTATGGGTTGATTTCCTTCATTTTTAAAAGTCGAGTAAAATTTTTTTTTTCCGATTTTCTGTCTATTAAGCCTTCCGAATACGTGATTAAAATTAATGACATTATGACTGAATCACCCTGTACATGTACTGCTTATCATACAACAATTTTAAATTATAATGATGCATTGAAAATAGCTGTTGATTGCAAATTAAAATAATTTCATACAGTGTAAAGACTCACTAACAGATTTTAAGGAAGTATTTGACTAAGGATAACTGTTTCAAATGAAACAGGAACAAACCATCTGACAAAGTCAAGCATAAATTTTTCATAGGTTAATCTACAACAATATAACACAGAACAAACCATGCATTTTTATAATATTTATTAAAATGAACAGCTATTGTTGTTTATCATGTTAAACGATCCAATAAACTATCTAAATTTTAAGATTAGATAAACCAGCTGATCCATTTATCCCACTTTGTATCGATTAGCAAAAATCAGAATATATCTGTACCTCCGAACTAAACTGTATTAACATCACTTTTTGCAAAAACAGTTTTAACTTCATCCATTTTCAAAAAAATATATGTGTTGATCAAACCTGTTACAACCAACTAGTATGTCAATATAGAGTCAACTAATCAACCATCTGACAAAAAACAATAAAAGCGCTATGTACAATTAATTGAGATTAAATTTTGTAAACAGCTCTCCTGCTAAATGGGAGTTAATACAGTTTAGCTTAGATTAAAATCTTATCAACTCGATCTCTTTCCGAATGATATTTAAGTTTAACCGGTTTGTTTCCCAAACGACAAGATCACTAATGCTAATGCAGGCAGTACAGTCTTGTTGAGGAGTGGTTATTACAAGGGGGAATGAAAATGTAATTTTTATCCTCGGCTCATCTCAGGTGCCTCTATAGATTAGAGAAGTATGATGCCTGCCTCGTTAATGCTCCAGTTCATGTCAGTTTTTATGAGTCAAAGGACACAAAATGTGAGACCGACTTCATCCATATCTATTCAGTATTCGTTTTATTGCAAGCCAAGTGTGTACTTGATGGCCCTCGAGCCTCCTCGCTTCGCTAAATGTTTCGCCAAGTGGCCTTGGCTATATAATTATTGAACATATTCCACTTTTAATTTATTGTGTATGTTTCTATAACATATAGTGAAACCATGAAAATTTGGTGATATTGAATAACCAATTGATTTTTTCAATAAATCATGAATTTTATATACCAGATCTTTTAAAAACTGAAAAGAATAGTTATCTCTTACACACTTTATGCACCACAAAACAAAATATTCATGATGGAGTTGAAAACGTCTATAAAAAAATTATAGATATTTTTAAAAAACTCTAAATTGACTTTTCATGTTTGGCTTATTAAACAGGATATTATAAAATTAACTGACTGTATACTTGTACTGAATTAAATTCAGGTGGCCAAATAAAAAAATCTATGAAATGTTTCTTTTTTGAAATACAGCATGATCAAATTTGACTGAATATATTTAATGTAGAGGGCTGAAACTTAAGGTAATTATTTATCTAATATAAGATAATCTGCTGAATTTTAATTCAGTGCATCAACTAATGATGGAGACTTCAGGAGTTCTATACAGGGTGTCATCAAACGAATGTTACATACTTCATGAGTATAATCTATAACCCAAATGGTGTCAATTTAACCAAAGTTGCTTAAACGAAAATGTCGCAAATAAATTTACAGGGTGTTAAAGTTCCTTTTTTATGTCTTGTTTTCTCCTTAACTCAGAACCCAGTTAACCGATTTGAGCAAAATTTGCTGTTGCTTAGTTTCTCTTCGTGAAGTATGCAGTGATTATGTTCCTATTAGGTTAAATCATATAGGGTGTTCGTTTTACTTAGGGTTTCTGGTCGAGACTTCTCGAAGCGAGAATTCCCGGGAAATCTGGCCTTACTCAAGACGAGAAAAAAGTGTCGAGAAATCGAGAAATTTAAAAATCACGCGCGTCTTAAATTCTTGATTGGAGTTCGTTTCGTTCATGTGTTCAATTCGTTTCTCGATAAATAATACTGAGCAGTTAAAGTGGTTTCTCGACTAGCTCATGATGATTTATTTTAAGTTTTTAAGGCTTTAGTTTACTTTGACGATTCTTATTTTTTTAATGTACTTTGTTATAAGTCTGTGTAGAAATTTTATTATAAGCAGATACCTATTGTTGATGTTGATTCTGAAAATATTTAGTTCCTGTTCCTTTAGTTGATTATTTTATTTTTGTTTTGTTAATTAAAAGATTGTGACTATAAGTTATAAATTAATAGGAAGAACGCTTCTGTATCTTTAAATTAAATCTTGTTTTTTTAAGATTTCTTTGGTTAAATTCCTTATTTACTATTTGTTTAATTAAAAGACTGCATGATTAATGATTATTAATTGGAAGAAAGCTGCGATTCAAAAACATTGAAATAAACATAGGTATAATGAGTGTTTAATAAAAAAACAAGTTAAAGGTTTTTCAGAAGAAGATACTCAAAGTTTAATTTAGTTTTGTTAGTTGAATTAGAAACATATAAGTAATTAATAAAAATACTGAATAAATAATAAATGTTAATTATGATTGTTAAGTATAATAGTATGTTTATATTTCGCAATGCAATACCAAAATTATGACTTTAAGTTTTAGAAATTTCTCGAGAATTCGAGAATTCCCGGGAATTCCTAGTCGAGAATTCTCGAGACCCGAGAAAAAAAGTAGGCCGAGAAATCAGAAACCCTAGTTTTACTACAACCTTTTGTGAATATTCTTCTGTAGTTTGTGTAATAACATTCAACAGAAAAACTTTGTAAAACACCTTTATAAAAAATCAAATAAAAAAGTTAAATATCATAATTAGTGCTGGCAAAAACCGGAAAAAAGTGAAACCGGTTAACCGGGTTCCGTAAAAACTGATTTCAGATAAAACCGGTTAGTCAAATAGTTGTTAAACCGGTTATTCGAATAACCCGTTACTTGAATCACCAAAACCGGATATCTGAAAATCGGTGCTTTACAAAGACAGACCGGGAGAAGTTGATGTCTAAAAAAAAAAAGGTCTACAAAAATCTGGAAGTCAAATTTGTTTACGAAGAAATCGATCTCCAAAAAAAAAGGTCAATTGCAATCGGACAAATCGATGTCTAAAAAAAAGGGAAGTAGATTATCGAATAATCGGTTATTTGAATAATCGGATATTTGAAGAATCGAATAACCGAATAACCGGTTTTCGGATTTCGCAAAAATCCGAATTATCCGGAACCGGTTAACCGACTATCCAAAAAACCAATTTCAGTTGCCAGCACTAATCATAATGGCCAAAATTGAAAAACGCCCTGTTTCTCTGAAACGAATTAAGACATCGAAATGCTGAATTTTTCTTGGAAATCAAGCCCATAACATCTAAACTTCTTTTTATCTATCTTTTTGGAAAATAAGTAATCAACCTAGAAAACCTGTTGAATGTTGCCGATCCTTTATATACATCATAACAATTTTTGGGGCATGTAAATTAGTCTTTGGCGCAACTTCATCATAAATGATGCTACATGATGTAATAACATCATCATCATCAGGTCGATAACCGCACGGTTTAAGGCGTCAGTACTGAAATTGATGTGTGCTAATTCTGCCTGGGTTTGATTACTGCGGCTGGTAGACCGTAGATTAGCTATGCTTGTACGGAGAATTGGCAACCTCTGTGCAGGTATGGTAGGGTGGAAGAATCATTATCATTATCATTATCATTATCATTATCATTATCATTATCATTATCATTATCATTATCATTATCATTATCATTATCATTATCATTATCATTAT
>NW_019416316.1:4134-27188 GCF_000390285.2 Anoplophora glabripennis
ATTATTATTATTATCATTATCATTAACATTATTAATATTATTCGAAATATATCGAAATTTTGCATTTTGTAAAGGTGAAAAAAATAAAAATATTTGATGTCAATAAAAAAATCAAAATTTTCGTAACTATTTATTTCCATACAATTTTTTCTTTTTAGTTCAATGTATATCTTTTAATTACATTGGCAACACTTATAAACTATTTGACAAATATTTAACAAAGCAACAGAAAAACTTTTAAAAGTATAACAAAAGTTAAAATATGTTTTAAAATACATAAAAAACTAACGATTAACAAGTTTTGGTCCTTTTTCTATATATTTTAATTCTAAAGAATCTTCATCACTTTTTAAAATTAAAAATCTGTTTGCCGCTAAAACTAAAAACAATATACTTTATATTTACTTGTACTCTAACCCCTGCCGCCCTTTTTTTGGTTCAACAAAAAACGAAAACAAAAGTCATAGTTATTTCTACTAAGTTAAAAATATCAGTCTTTTTTTTAAATCCAACTAAACAAAAAATAGATTTTTATTATTACATAAAAAAAAGAAATTTAAATACATATAAATACAATCAATCTTAAAACCACTGTAGATATAACTATGAGGAATATTACATTTTGTTAATAAAAAAACATCATTATCAAAGTATTTATATAAATTTCATCAGTTGTCACTGGTAATAAGTAAGACCAACTTCAGTTTAAAAAAAGCAGTATTTCTCAACATTCTGACTTTCTTTGTTTTCATTTGTTACACAGAAATAGCTAATATACAGAGGTCAAACTACGAGGAAATACATTCCTACAAATGAAGAAATAAAATGATCCTAGGTATATCCTCGTGGCATTGCCAAAAGTTCTCAACATAAAAAACACACAAATGCATTTGATCACAGCTTATAACTTGTTGTATATACTGTGATCCAACAGCAATAATGGCGACACACTATGTATTTTCGCTGCAGTACATCTTAATTGCAATTAGATGCAATAGAAAACAACCTAGACCCCTCCTCAATTTGAGCTATTTTTTACATATTATTTCGCTTTGTTGATTTACAGTTGTTGATTACATAAATTTGGAACAAGTATTTTTAAACCACAACCATTAAACTGGACTACCAAATTTTTTCAAATTCCCCATTTTACCTAAGAGATTGTGTTTCTTCTTCTAATTATTTTTCCATTATTTAATTTCAATTAATGAAACCGTTTCCGATAAATTCAAGTTTAGATGGTGCGTTTATAATGTTATAATAAATTTCATAATCAATTAAGTATGTTTTTAAATGTGAGATATTTCAAACAAAATTTAAAATTTTTCAACACAATGCATTTTTATTTTGATATAGTTTCTGAAATATTCTATTATCCTATACTAGGAAAAGAAAAATTGAAAATAGAAAAAATTGGAGAAACAAGATGACAGAGATAAAATGACTAGAACAAGGCAGAAAGGAATGGAAGAAGTGGATATACTCTGCCATGGAAACTCAGATCCGACACCTTGAGGGACATAAGAATAACTGAGAAGAAATCAGGAAAATTTACATATTTCAAAAATTTAAAACAAATGTGAGGTGTTTGTTCCATTAAAAAAAAACAAGTTACATCTAGAAATCGCATACTAATGTTCAATTGTTTCCTCCAAAAAAAGTGTCAATTTTTAGTGGGAAACTCTGAATATCACTCCTTTTTTTAAATAATTGTACCTCCTTTTTAATAATACACAATTATCTTTAATAATAAAATACGAAAAAAAATGAGTATTTTATACAATATTGTCTTATAGAAATGACATTTAGAATTTTCATCTTTCAACAGATAGGTCTTACTCCAGAGAGCAAATATCTTTCTTTAGAAAAAGTCTAAGCTGCTGGTAAGTTGACATATTTGTATTAATAGTTCTCACACATATACAATCAGTTTAATATACATTATATATAGAACCCAATAGTTACACAAATATTTTTTTCTTGAACTAACTTTAATATTACAAGTTAAAGCAAATTTTTATGAGATCTGTAAGAATGAGAAAGCTAGTAAGCATTTGCATATAAAAACAACCAAAGTAGGATGAAAGAGTAATAGACAAACCTTTTTTTTATAAAGATGGGAAAAATAGACTATGTTCTTTTATTCTCCATTCTAATATGATGGATTTTGTAGAGCTAATCAGAGATTAGTCTTTTAAACAGAAGACTGCGTAATATTGTTTTTACAACTGTAAAAATGAAAAAAATATCATAGCGTACTTTGCAAATCTTGTGGAAGAGTCAGTCTATTTTCGGATAATAATCCATCCATAATTTTTATATTTTTCTGTTAGAAAAAGCTTAAAGAAGATTTTTTAAATCCTGCAAAAGGGTGTTGACCAAGCTCAACAACAGGTCCTTAGAATCATAATGTAAATGCCAACGCGTACTCTGACATATAGCCCTCTTAATATCATATTGTAGATTTTTTTTTTATAATTTTTAAGATTGGAAATTGTGTACTTCCAGTTATGTACCTCCTACTAAAAAACATCCTATTATATTTACTAAATTTGTTATGGGCCAAGTTTGTTGTATAATTGGGCCTGACTATTTGAGAACGTATACAGTGTTTCTGAAATAAATGCGTTCCTTGAAAAGGGTGATAGAGGGCACGAAAATGAGCAATGTTTATTAAGCAACCGATTGTCCGAAACATTACGTTTTAAATCGAAAAAAAATATATTACATTTAATTAAAAACTTTAAATATGTTTAAAAAAATGTTTCCTGAAAACTATTAGGTTTTACGTAATATATAATTAAATTGACTAAAAATAAGCCCTACTAAAATACCCTTAATGAAATTCACATTCTACAACTAAAACTAAAAAAGTGATAAAGTTTATAATATAGATGGAGAAATGTTTGCAACTGAGCTACAACCCCTTAAAGGTGAGCCACTGAAAGTAAAAGAAAGACGTTTAAAAGGTAAGGGGTATAGGTTATTTGAAACAAAAAATTAATCTTATAAAATAAAATCAAATACTTACTGAGCAAATCAGAAAAAGCCCTGGCAATATGCAATCTATGAATAGGCTTTTCACAGATGTGTTCAATCGAGAGTGGGCCTTGAGTCCATTTCGCAACTATATCAATAATCCTTTGTTGTCTAAAAATATATTTTTGAACATTAAATTACATTAAAAAATAAATAAAAAGAATTAATATTGTTTCAATATATTACTGTAATGTTAGTTTTTCGATAAATAAATAAATAAAATAATGAATAAATAATATTGTTTACCTTATTTTATAATCACTTGGTAATGGGCTTTCCCTGTAACAAAAGGGTTTATTTAGAACAAAATTTCCTGTCCTAACACTTGGAATATGTTCCGAAAGTTCTTGAACTATTGTTTCTACTTCACGAGAAATTATTGCTTCAGGTGCAGCTGCATGGTTAGCAACTGCAATCTGTTCAACAATTGTTATTTGATCAGGATATGTTACTTCCTCAGGTGCTCCTACTGCCCTATCTTCAAGAGGTATTTGTATAAGTTCATCATCAGTTCTACAAAATACAAACATTTGCAAATTTTGAATATATTTGAAGTTTCAGTTGCAATTTAGTTCAAAGTAATAACATCAACCACCAAATACATACATTCTAAAACTAAAATGTATTTGACTGCCAAAGTATTCCTTGGTGAAAATTAATACAAACAGTTCAAGTGAACTAAGAGTAAATTCTAACTCCTGATCAAGAAGATGGAATAATTTGAAGTTGACAAAGATTTTTTTAAATATCTTCTAGTACACGTTTTACACAGATTTACAAAAAAAATGGGCTGTGTGAAACCTCATATGGAACCCAAGTTTTTATAGCCATTTGTTTGTTTATGTTTGTGTACAGAAGTTGTTTCATATTCAATTGTATTCTTATCTGTTATTTTTTATTGTACTTGTTTTACAGAGTGTCTGGTAAATAATGGATAACCTTTTAATCGTGGATGGGGGACCCTAAGGTCGTTCAGAAAATCGACTTTTGCCTTAGTACAAAGTTCCTTCGTTTTTCAGTTATTTCGTTTCTTTTTTTTCGAAATTTCCACCATAAGACCTTATTGGTCACTGCGGCCACAAGTGAACGTGAAGTTTATATAAAATGTATCTTTTTTTTTGTTGATGTACTATATGGCCTGAGAATATCATAAGACAATTTATTTATGTATGATTTACTCTAATTAAATTTAACAAAAAGTTCATTGGGTGCTTTAGAAGAAAAAAAAATTGATGAAGAATATTCCTAAAAAATTTTGTGCCTATTTTGTAAAGCCGTTTCAAAATATTCAATCAAATACAAATATTTCAATGATTTTCAAAATTCTCAAATTTGTGAGTGCACATTCCTCTATCTTTAATTCTACTCTAACACAAGAAAAACTTCTGCTTACCTTTTCCTCTTTCTTGGTGTAGAAGCTGGGACAATGGGTTCTTCGATTGATATTTGTCTGTAAATAAATAATATGTTATTTTGTTAAATATACATTTATATTTTTCAAAAATTCTTAATGATTCAACTTATAAAATTCCAATGCAGGTTAAACTTTAAACTCAGTTTTTTACAAAACGGTTGGTTTCAGCAACAAATACCAAGAGTACCTTTCGTACGTAAAATTGAATGGAGAATAGTCAAAAATGACATACATTTCGACACAAAAAAGTTATGGTTATTTAAATCCAGGTACAACACTGTATGTGGCGCCCTCTAACATTAAACAAAAAACTAAGTAAATATCTGAGTTTCTCATCATCAATACTCCCAGTTTCCTGAATTTCCTCAAATTCGTCATGTTATTGAACAAAAATATAATCAAAATGCCAAACAAAAATTGTTTTTGGACATTCTATATCTCAAGAACCAATCTGTTGAGGGACCAAGTTCATATAAACTTTTTATCTTAAAATTAGTCAAAGTTTCACCTTTTAAAATTTGTACAAGTACTTAAAAAACACCCTCTATAACCAAAATATAGAAAGTGTCCCAATATTCCATGTACATGAAATTAACACAGATTCATGGGGTCAAAAAAGATCATTTAATTAAATTTACCTCTATGCAAAGTTGTTTTGTTTAGCCGCTAGAAGTCGTCAAAGTTAATAAAATATTATGGTATCTACTTTGAACAAGTAGATCAATGTTCTTGTTTGCCGTAATATGGCAGTTTGACAGATGTCAATTTGTGCTATTTATATTAAAAACTATTCAAATTTGTGTTATAGATAAAAATAATTAATTGTTCAAAATATGTGAAAATTAATTAAATTTGTAAAAATTTACTGAATATTCAAAGTTATATTTCAAGGTTGCCAATAGAGACTTTGCCCTAAAATGATAGTTGATTGCGGTACATTATCAATACCTAGGGCTTTACAAAATATTTTGTTTGATTTGAAAAAAATTTGGTATGCTAGTACTCGTGTGATTCACAACTTATCCGAAAAATTTGGGAATAGATGCGTCGTGAAAAATGAAGTCAATCATGTAAAAAATTTGTGTAGTCCTTATAGTTTCCAAGAAAAAAATTATTGAAGTTGTAGTATTTAAAACCCTTACATCGCTGGGCTACTGCAGTCTCTAATTTTGAACAGTTGTAACATCAGGTATGTCAAATTATTTTATTAATTCAAACCACAAAATAATTTTATTAATTAATAATAACAATAATGATAAAAGCAGTAGAATTTGTTGATATAAAGGGGTTATAAAATTTTATTTATTTCTTTCCTTAGGAAAGAAATTCTTTCAATTTTTTGTCTATTCATTTATTATTACACTTTGCGACTGTATCGGTCTATGACTGCATGCTTTGCCTTGCGCAAGGTCAGGTTTTACAGTGGACCAGTTTCCAGTGCTGTGCAAAAGTGTATTTTTAAATCATTTTTGAACTGGCCCTTTTGATTTTTTTTAACAAAATTGTATTTGTAACATACAATCAAAAAAATTTTTTTTTGGATAAGTTCTGAATCATCCTGTATAGATGTCACTTTTTGATACAGTAACCATGGTAATTATATTTGCAGAAATTTACTAATTATATTTACTTATTTTTTTGCAACTTCATTGCTTATTTTGTCAGAAAGACACAACTTTTCTAAGAGTTTTTTCTCTTGTAAAATATGTGCATTCCTAACGATTTCTGTGTAACTAATTATTTTAATAATCATCACCGATACATTTTCAATACTATTCTGATTTAATTATCGATTATTATCTCCATGGATATAACAACATAGGATTCTTGAAACATATCAATAAAATACATCCAGACATTACTTCACCATGGAAATACACCAAAATTGTAGCCCGCCATTCCTAGAGATCCTTCTCAAGAAAAAACCAAACGGCAAATGACAGTGTTTACAGAAACCCTATTCATGTGGATAGATACCTGCCGAATCACATCACCACCGAACCCAGAAACAAAATATATTGGCACTGGCCATCTACAAGCAAGAGCACAGACCAGCAACTACAGCACTTACAATCTGCTCTTAGAGGACATGGATACAAGAATAGGAATATCGAGTGAGCGACCTTTTCTGGCAATAATGTATCTGTCATGTATACAAGGATGCACTGAGAAGATAGACTACATCTTAGGGAAACACAAAACTAATACCATCTACAACACTTTAAGGGAGATAGGGATGTGATAGAAATCCTGAAAAATCAAAATAATTTCAATCAGGATGAGGGGGACCTGGAATTGGGAAGCAACTCATCATAAAAAGCAAGGATTAGGAATGCCAATAGCAGATATAAAACCATATAAAGGGCTTAGTCTCCAGTTTCGGAGTTTCTTCTGAATAAGAGAGCGATATGTCTCAGTACATCGAGAAGAAAAACGGACGACGTGGCAACCATTCAGCTAGATGTATTTTTCTTGTTTTCATTAACATTTCAAGGGTTGAAATAACTCATAGGTTCCTGTAAAAATTATTCTTAGGTATCTTTTAGTTCAAGAAAATTGAAACCTAGATAATAGCTGGTTAAATTGTGTTTCCCAACTACCATACCACTGTTCTTCAACCTCAACAGTCAAAATATGAATTCTTTGAGAAATAGTAAATTCGAACACAAGAACTTTAGATGAAATTGTGCCACATACAAGGTGGGCCATTAGTGTGAGAAAGTAAAATAACTCCCTTGTTACTCATAATACAGAAAAAAAGTTTATATAAAAGTTACACAGAATCAAGAAACCTAAACTACAACATTAATTTGATACATACAGGGTGATGAGTAAAAACGGGACACGTCAAATTTTACATTTTTTAAATGGAACACTTGTATATTTTTACACATATGGATTTACAAGAAAATTCTATACAGGGTGTTTCATAACGATGTGCAAATATTTTAAGGTGTTTAAAAACTAGTTTTAGGGGGGTACTTCCATTACATCTTTTCAATTTGAGCCCCCCCTGAGAAAATATTCAAATCTCAAAATGACGGAAAAAATTAGCTTTCATTTTTTTTATTAAATTTTTAGTTCATATTTGCTTAGCTTTTCCTATGATAAAAAAAGAATTTTTGCAAAAATCATGTCAAAAATGACGATCGGTTTTTGTAACTCGTGCTAATTATGTGTACCTAATCGGCAAGGAAAAATAATTTATTTTTTTACTCGTAAACCATTAAGTATACGAAAAACTGGGAAGAGTAAAAAAAGTTTCTAAATGAAATGTACTATTAAAAGCTATTTTTCCTGTTGGAAGTGGCTAACGTAGAAAAAAGTTGTGAGAAATAAAATCAAGGGGTGCTAATTTCTTTCATTCAAAGACATAAACCAGAAAAAAAGACTACCAAAAAATACCATTCAACTAGTTGTTAACGTGTACCAAAATTCAAATTTCTCAGTTAAAACATTTTCGTGAAAAAAAATAAGCTAATTTTTTCGGCCATTTTGAGATTTGAATATTTTCTTAGGGGGGCTCAAATAAAAAAAAATATAGGAAGAACCCCCCCCCTAAAATTATTTTCTATACACCTTAAAATATTTGCACATCATTATGAAACACCCTGTATATGGCAATATAAACAGTTTATCATTTTAGTGCGGTTGCCCAGTTATGTAGAAAATTCTTCGAATTTTGGAAAAAACATGACTGAAGAAGTATTAACATTCAGCTACTAACACTTGGAACAAAATAATAATTAGATAGAGTTATAGGCAAATGTTAGACAAAGGCTCCTAATTAGCTAATATCGATATTTTATACATGGCATTTTTTATAATACGATCATTTTTATAAAGTTTAAACTTGCTTTTCTAAAATTTTTCAAATGGAACAGCCTGTATTTTATTGTTCTATTTTATTCACATATGGGTCCACTTCAACTTTTATTAAGCATGTTCTATATCTAAAATTGTTAGTTTTTAAGATATAGCAACATTTCTGAAAAAACTTAATTTTTATTATTTTATAGAATATCACAAATAAATATTAACTACCTAATAAAATTAACTCAAAATGGAATGATAAATTATGAACTGACAAGTTGACACAATGTGATAGTTTTTTCCAAAGCCATTTCGTGCGACCAAAAATAATAAAAATTAGGTTTTCCAGAAATGTTGCTATATCTTAAAAATTAACAATTTTAGGTGTAGTACATGCTTAATAAAAGTTGAAGTGGACAGGGCGCCTATTCTCCAAACCATGCGATAGTACGGTCGCATGCGATTGACAGATTTATCGTGTACGAACACTTGTGATTGAGAAAGTCGCATTCTTGAATGCACACGTGGCTTCGAATACAATTTGGCTACCGCATGTGATGCATTGAGTGGGTTTGACCATTCGTTGTATCGTTCGCGTCGGTTTTCTAACCTATAAACGCTGCCTATAGAAGAGCAATAATCAGTTACTCTTCTGCGTGCTAAGTAAATTGATGTCAAAAATTCAACTTTATTATTGTAATTGAGCAGTCCATCTTATAAGATACAAAAATATTTGACAAAAATAAATTAATATTGAAACAGGAAACAAAAATATTTATATAAAGCTTAATAATACTTGTGAAGGAGCACGAAAAGTAATACCTAACGAGTTACTGGCGCAGACGTCTACGTTTTTGTATATTTCTGCGTTTGCCAGCAATTATTTCTAAAGCGGAAGCAATTCTTTGTAGAGCATTGGCGTGAGCTTTAGCAACTTTAATTTTGTCTTTGTAATATTGCTCTAAGATATTATTGCGATGAGCACATGCTGCACTCAAATTTTCTGTTGAAGTAACTGTTGATTGTAACCTCTTCTGTGCCACAGTTCTCCTGTCCTTTGTTGAAGATTTTTTGTCCTTTGTTGCAGAGTCACGATTCTTTTTTGGAGTTACCATTGATGCAGTGTGCGACTTTGGTGTATCCTTATTCATGCTACCATTTTCTACAGAATTTTTTAAATCACTGTTGGTTTCTAAATGGATAACCATTTCACTGTCACCTGTATCTCGGTTTTCTCCTATCATTTCAAATAAAATTATGTTGTCTTCGGTAACCACAGTTGTTTTTTCACATTCTAATCCAGAATCCTTTTCTACAAACTCAATGTTGTCAGCAACCGACTCCTCAATTTGTTCATGGCCGGTTATTGATGTTGCACTAATTAATTCGAGCACCAACTAAATAGTTTATGATCAGGAGGAAGTGGCAGTCCACCTCCTGTACCCCCTGAATGTCTCTTTTCATTTGAAGTTTTCTTCTTTATTTTAGTCCTAATATCTTGTCATGCCTGTTAAATTATTATAACTGTTTTAAATTGTATCCTTACACAATGACATAATTTATTTACCTTTCTCCACTGTTGCCAATTTTTTTTTACCCTGGTATAGCGTTTAGCAAATCGGTTACTTCTTGCCATAGTTTTTGTGCTGCTTTAAAAGTAAAACTTGATGTAAACTTGCCTTTCATTAGGGCTGGATGGGCTCTCATAAATTCAATAAGGGCAAGCCTTTGCTCTGAAGAGTACCCTGTACACCGATGTTTCTTTTCTTGTTCACATAACATTTCGTGTAAAGACTAGCAAATACACTAATAACTAATTCAATCAGACTTAAAACTCCAATTACACATAAATACCTGCTTCTGAACGTCAACCACGTCAACTGTCAAATGATATGTGTGAATAATATCCCTAAAATCGTATTGTTCTATCTACGACATCCACATATTTTGCGCGTCGCACATGACGTTCCAGAATATGGGTTCATAAGCAAACTCAGATGGTGCACGATCCACAAAACGATTCTTCGCACACGATGAGGTTCACATGCGACAAGTAGTCATTTTAACGTGCGACTTGGAGAATAGGGCCCCTGATATGCGAATAAAATAGAACAATACAGGATGTTTCATCTGAAATATTTTAGAAAATCAAGTTTGAACTTTCTTAAAATGATCATATTATATTATAAAAAATGCCCTTATAAAATATCGATTTTAGCTAATACAGGAGTCTTTACCTAACATTTGCCTATAACTCTATCAAATATTTTTGCTTCAAGTGTTAGTAATTGGAAGTTAATGCAACTTCTTCGAGGTTATGTTTTTTCCACAATTCGAAGAATTTTCTACATAACTTAGCAACTCCGCACTAAAATGTTAAACTGTTTATATTATCATATATAGAATTTTCTCAGAAATCCATATGTTAAAAATGTACAGGGTGTTCCATTTGAAAAATGTAATATTTGGCGTGTCCTGTTTTTACTCATAGCCCAGTGTGTTTCAAATTAATTTTGTCCTTTAGGTTTTTTGATTCTGTACAACTTTTATATAAACTTTTTTCTATATTACGAATAACAAGGGAGTTAATTTACTTTCTCACAGTAATGGCCCACTCTGTATAAGGTCAAAGGAAAGTGAAGAGATTGCTACTGCTGAGGTTGAAGAACAATGGCATAGTTGGAAACCACAGTTCAAACAGCAGTCATCAAAAGAGAGACTAAAATGTTAAAGTAAATAATTAAAGACATATATTTGCTGAATGAAAAAACTTACATTATGTAAGATAAAAATTATAAATATTATAATGAATATTTGCTTAAGTTGTTTTATAAGGCATGTTGTATCATATGGTTTAATTTTTTTTTAAGAATATGATTGGAAATAGGGACGGACTTAACAATTGCGAGGTTCCGGGCGACAGACGTTGCGAGCCCCAGGCGGTAGATCTTTACGAGGCCCCGGAGAGCAGATCTTTGTGAGACGCTTGTTATAAATTTTGAGTTTTGAAATATTAATAGATTTTTAAAAGTTAACAAATACAAAGATGACAAATTTTTAATAATGATAAAATAAGGTACAAGATTCAAACATATTTTTACAAGCTTTTATTTACCTTGCCTTGTTAGTATGGGTCAAATTTTGCAACTGAACCTTAACACAGTTATTCCCAACCGATTGAGCTGAAATTTTGCATATACGTTTAGTTTGAATAACAATGCATGGTTAGCTAAGTGACGTCATTCTAAATCCAATATAGCGGACTCCCAAAGATGGCGGACCAGTTATTTTTTATGCATCCCTATGATATGGGCATCAAATGTAAGGTTTTGCTGAGAAAAATATGAAAATAAAATTAGTATATAGAAGCTTGTTTAAAAAAAAATTATACATGAACTTATTCAATTATGTTTTACAGTTAAATTATAAAAAATATTATTATCCACTGATAAATTAATTGATTTTGATATCGGTCATTAAATAAATCTAAATGAGAAATATAATTTAGGCACCTATTATTACTTATTAAGTATTAATATATTTGCTATGAATTAACAAACTTTATTTTATTGTCATATACCTATATAACTAATAGCTAACGATAAAGTTTTAAATATAAACTTTTTTTACTCGGGTTGTTTCAAAATCTTATGAGCTTTGACCTTCATATGCGCAGAAACATAATTCCGACCGTCGCCTAAATTATTCTACGTCCTAAAAACATTACATCTATTATTCACAGTCTATCTTGAGCTCTCGTAGCATAAATAAGCCTTTGATCCGACAAATATCATAATAAAATGCCCTATTCTTTATTATTTTAATTTAAACAAAAATATATATAACGAACGTTCGCCAGTTGATTTTATTGATGCCCAAGCGCCTTAGTTCATTTCTGGTTGTAATGAGGCACGTTGTCTAATTCTGAGTCAATGTTTTCACAACGTGCTTATTAGAAGAATTATGCGGATAAGCCACGCCTTTCGCGCATTTCGCGGCTCATGAGATTTTGAAACTACTCTACCACTCTCTCTAACTCTCTGTAATCTATGGTTGTTACGCGAGGTCCCTGCAAGAGCGAGGCCCCGGGCGATTGCCCTAAGGCCGCCATTGGAAGACAATTAAGAGATTATCTGAAAGGACCTAATAACATGGGACGTATTCTTGAAATATGGAATAAATTGGATCAAACCGACATTCCAATACTCTTTTCGAACATGAACCATGGATAGGAAAGTGTAAACCAAACAGAGATGAAATACCCGATATTAAGTTAATTGAAAGTATTGTATATTTCCATTGCACCTTGCAGGTACCTTGAAGGTACCTAATAAATTTATCTTTTCTGGTGGGTATTTTACCTATAAAAAACTTTAAATGGGCTATGGTGAAACCAATTTTAAAGAAAGCAAATGTTGATGTATTATCAAATTATAGACCAATCTGGTTTTTTATAATTTTTTAATCTGCTATAGCTTCAAGACACATGGTTTGTTCTCAGAGAACCAACATGTTTATTTAACGAGGTTCGATAGATCTTTGGTGGGGTATGCGGAACGCGGGGTACGCCTATGCTTATAAATGGGAGTCTAGTTGCAGTACCAACCTTACATAAATTAATTCAAGCAAACTAAGTATGCTTTTTATGAATGAAATTTATACAATACATATTAGCTCAAATATTTTTTTTTCGTGTTTATTATACGGCAATGAACTCTATTTGAATAAAAGTGTCTATTTATTCATCAAGAGCTTGTAAAGCTATGAGTGAAATCTGGCAATGTTGCATATCAGTGTCGAGTGGTGGTAAAAGTTGGCTCAAGTATGCTTAGTACGTAAACAGGTTCTTTAACATAAACATGAATTCAGCAAAGTTGTTGTAGTAGTTACTGATAGCTTCCATTTATTCAGAGTTTTCCGGATAGAAAAGAAAAAGGCACTTTTAATGAATTAACTAAATTAGAGTTAATGAATTTGTAAACCAAAAATGCACATGAAGCCATGTGTGATGTGATGGAAAAATTAGTTAATAAGTTTATTTCATATGATGATTTAATTCAAAATACAAAAAGGTTTAATTCTCTTATAGATGGTTAAAGAAAAAAATAGTCAAATTTATATAAAAAGTTTAAATCCTCTTGTAGAAGTTTGTTAAAAAGAATAGCCTATGCTGCTATTTATTATTAAACGAGTTATTATTAAGCAAGTACCAAAAAAGCAAAAAACGTGATTGATTTACTCGAGCAAAGAGTAAAAGGAAAAGCTCAAATAATAAAGAATAAAAAAATAGGATTGTGGGTTATTTAAGTAAAAAATTGTTATAAAATGTATAATTTTAATTTATAATAATTGAAAAAAATGAAAGTTCAATTTTTGTTTCAAATTGCTATTATATTGCATTAGATAACGACAAATTTATTTATACTAACTAATAATTTTAATTACTATACTAATAATTTTATACTAATCAAGCTAGTCAAATATAGCATGTCAGTGGAAGCGTTAAATACAGCGTACAGCGTGGCCATATTTCCATTCATTGAATCAGATATTTGTTAAAATTCTTTCCATTATCTCAATAATTACATTGTAAGTGTAGGTATATTTTTATTGTTTTAAAATGTTTAGAAATATGTAATTCTTTAATTACAATTTTATTTTCCCGATCCTAACCATTTTTAAGAGTAATATTCACGTTTGATTAAAGTTTTTTCCCCAACTCCAATAAGAGCATAATCTTTAATATAATTTTTCAAAAAAACTACATTGCCAATCGATCTAATATTTTTAAATGAGGCTGTTTGCGCATTTATTAAGTCAATTGCTTTGAAAACTTTCTTACCATTTTTTTTTTTCGGTATTGAACCTCCTTAAAGAAAAGGTCAATCAATATAGCTTTATTAATGAAATAATTCAAAGCCTTGAGGAAAGAGACCTAGACATTTTGCTTGACCTTTCCAAGGCTTTTGATTATATAGATCAGGGGCCCCAACTCTATGCCCGTGGGCACCATGGCGCCTGCAGACCGTTTTACATGTACCCGCCTCCCTTTAAAAATATATTCAAGTTTTCAATAAACCGCAGTGTACAGTAGGGTGGAGCGAAACAAGCAAAAATAAACAAAATTAATTTTTTTATATCTCCTCTATCGTTAATCAATGATCCGATAGGAAAGCTTCATTCTTACAAAAAAACAAAAATCTACGACTTTATTTTCAGGTGGCGCACCATGAGGGTAGTTTACAAAAACCTTACATTTTCAGTTCTAAATTGTACCCGCAAAATTGAAGTAATTTCCAGTGGCGTAACTATACCATCTAGGGCCCCTGGCAAATTCTTTTGTTGGGGCCCTATCAGTAAAAATCATCACGTTGTACTTAGTTTAATTTTAATAAACCACTTAAGTAATTATCCAACACTAATAACAATTTTATTTTCAAGAGCATGGGTTTATACATTTACAATGATATAACAATTTAATTTCAATAAGATATTTATTAAGAAAAATCTTTTCTTCGAGCTATCTGTTCCGCAAAAGTGTCTATAACATCATCAAAGTTTAAAGATCGGGCCATAGAATTTTCAATAGACAGAGCTAACTTGGCTAGACAGAATAGCCAAGTTACTTAACCTGTCTTGTCCCATAGAGTTTCTTAAATATGTTTTTATTAATTTTAGTTTTGAAAGTGATGGTTCAGCACTAGCTGTAGTCACAAGAATTGTAACAAATAACATTAATGCAGTGCATACTTCAGGAAAGCTGCAGGACATAAAATGATTCTTTATTATTAATAAATCAGCAAGGTCTCTAATACACGAAGACTTTTCTATTTCGTTTCTGAAAGTGGAGGAAAACTGAGAATTTCCCTGGCAATAATGATTCAGATATGTCTTTTTTTATAATATATCAACAAATTCTAGAGCTTTTTTTAATAGATCAGTGTCATTTAAAATTTGTAAAGTTGAAGGCTGCAAAACACTGAAATTGGAAACAATTACATTCATCGGAAGGAAACGTAATTCCAGTTGATTAATAATGATGTCCAATACTCGATAAAATATGTTCATTTTGAACAAACTTTCCGGATCTTGGAGACGCTCATCTTAAAGTTCGTCAAAATGGCGTTTTACCTTCCTATGACGAGTTTTAGAAAATTCAGGGGTGATGGACCATTTTTCTGCTACACTATTTGCTTCCATTTTTAAATTTACAAATTCATGTCGATACCTTTTCAATTCTTCTAGACAAATTTTCAAACGTTTTAAGGCATTTGAAAGATCGGTGGCTTTAGACTAAAGTGCTTTAGAGGCTGCATCGGTAGTTTGTAGAATTTTGCAATGGAAAACCAATAACATAATAAAATTGTAGTTTTCGATCTTCTTCTTGAGTGAAACTTTAACAGTGTTTTCGTTAGCGCTTTTTGGACTGCAACAAACCGAACTTTTAATGCAAACAGCATCATAACGTCCTGCCCATCTAGTAGGGTTTACTTAATGTTTTTAATGTTATTGAAATTGAAGACTCCCTTTCTTTATTAGATATAAAACTTGATAAAATATTCCATCTTTTGATGCTATGCCCAAAAAAATTATACATTTGTTGAACTGTGTATTATTCTTGTGATAAATGTTAATAAAGCGAGAGGCATCAAATAGTTTACTTTATTTCCAAAACTTATCAGGTTCTTACATAAACATGACATATCAACTCATGGCTTTCTAGCATAACAAAACTCTATCACCTAAGCAACCATACTTATATTACAAACTGTATCAAAAAAAAATTGCATATCAATAACCTCTCTCACTGCATCATTGAGTATTAGATTTAAGTTATGAGCAGCACAGTGAACATATATGGCATTTGGCTCGACATCTTTTATGAGTTTTTGAACTCCACCATAAGTCCCTTTCATTGTGTTAGCACCATCATATCCTTGTCATCGACACTTATTTAGAGGAATATTTTTGTCATTTATGGATTTAATAATTTGCTTGGACATTGCTAAGGCAGTTTGATCCTTAACTTCATGAAATCCTAAAAATGTCTCTTTAATGACGAGTGCCTTTGGGATCCCATTACCATCTTTTTCGATCATACAATAACGGTAAAGTTCACACATTTGATCAATTTTTGAAATATCTTGAGTTGTATCGAATATGATAGAGTAGAATGGTGTGACATTTATTTCATTTATGAGTGCATTTTCTACTTTTAGAACCAGGACAGAAATTAGCTCATTTTTTATTTTTGGACTTAAGTATTTTATCTGGCCCTTTGGTTTACTTAACAATTCTTGTAAAATCGAGTCGTATTTTCCTAATAACTCAATAATACTCAAAAAGTTTCCTTGGGAGCTTGGATCATTGCTATATGCGTTTTCCCTGTGGTCACGAAAGGTTAAATTACATGTTGAAAGTGTCAGAGTAACATCAATGAGTCTAGAAAGTACTTGGCGCCAAAAAGATTTTTCTTTTTAGATCATGGCCTCTTGTTCTTCATCGAGTGTTCCATGTAGCCGCCACACGTAAGACAAGAATCCAGATGAATGTTCGATGTCTCGTGTCTTTCTATGGCGTCTACAATATGTTTTCAGTCGTCATGGCCCTCCATCCAAACATTTTGTATTTTTTTAGATGCCCGATTTGCGAATAACCAACACGGTTCACAATATGCCTTCTGAAGTATTAAAGATAGCCATGTACGTTCAAGTTTCACGCCAGACTAGGAAACAATATAGTAATGTTTTTCTAGAAAAGATCTATTGTCACTATATTTTAAGAAAGGGCCCTTAAGTTTACAATGTCCGTTTTCAATCACGAACCTTTTCACTTGATCAGTTAGCTCTTTAAAATTACCCTTATCAGTAACATATGGCGAAGATACAATATTGTTCACGCTAAAATATAATTCTCTTTGATTTTTGCTAGTACCTTGTTGTGGTTGTTCTGGATCTGGATAGACACTGGTGTCGGGTGCTGCATCTGGTAATTCTGGTATACTTTTAGTAAGGTCCAATTCTTCACTTTTGGAGCAGTGTTCACTCACGTTTTCATTATTAAAGTCATCATTCTTCAAGTACTGACTAATTTTAGGTAACTTTTTATTTTTTTCTTCAGTATCCCTCTTTCTCTTACATTTTTCGCTCCCACTTAAATATTTTCTGGAACTAGACATTTTAATATCTAACTTTCACAATCAACTTTATTTTGCCACCATTTGCAGGTTCAATAAAACAACAAATACGAAAAATTAAAGATACAAATGACCAATTGTCAAAACAATCACACAAAGAATGCGCAGTCAGTAGAGCCCTCCGTAAATAAAAAATAGTAAATCCGGGATTCCCCTAACAGTCTTGCTAGCTCGCCCCAGCGGCAGCGCCACGAAAAAAGTAGGTACTTTCTTGGTTAACAAAATGAGGGAATTCCCCAACAGTCAATGCTCACCCGCGCTGCCAACGTACCGCGACAAAAAATGTAGAAACCAATGGATGCGTTCCAAAATTGGTCAACATCTTTTTGTTTAGGATGTGTTGAAATGCTTAACGATTAACTTGAAATTGTATTATGGTATTTAGTTATCTCACTTTAATGGATTTTAAGCAGATACTTAAAAAAAATTTTAAAATACTTTTCAAGTAAAATAAAATACTCAGGTACAATGTTAAAAAATTATTTCTGAGCTTGCGGCTTCTTGGGCCGGGGCCCTCTTGGGTCGGGGGCCCGTAGCATTTTGCCAGCCCTGCCACCCTATAGTTTCGCCACTGGTAATTTCATAACTCTTTGTCATAAACAATAGTCATGACTAAAGGTTCGTTTATATCTACAGACATCGAGCGTGTCAGACACGTGTCGTGGCAGACAAAATAATATTATTCTATAGAGTGTGTATCAACGTATTTATATCTATCGTAACACGGCCACGCAGACGCCGACAGACACGGGTCGTGCCCGACCAATACTCTCGGAAAGAATATTTTGTCTGCGCGGTTCATGTCTATACGTGTCTGTGGCTGCTTG
Source organism: Anoplophora glabripennis (assembly GCF_000390285.2). Classification (NCBI taxonomy): domain Eukaryota; kingdom Metazoa; phylum Arthropoda; class Insecta; order Coleoptera; family Cerambycidae; genus Anoplophora; species Anoplophora glabripennis. The sequence continues at coordinate 22,424 of NW_019416316.1, forward strand.
CCGGACAGTGTAACTAGAGTATCGGGACCATATAGACGTGTTTTGTTTTCTTTTTGCAATGGATAACGAAAAATTTTTCTTCATCGTCAATAAGTTCTTTAAACAGTGTCCAATATTCTCCTTCTAATTTTCTCTTCTTGAGCATAGGATGAACGGCCATGCGTTTTGCTCTTTTTTAATTTTATCCCGGTCTTCTTCTTCTAGTAACAATGCAATTATTGATAAATCTTCCACAGACAAGTGTCTAAACATTTTCAACAAAAATAAACGTGCTTTTCCTATTAGCTATGAGTATTTAGTAACTGCCGGTGAGAACGGCCGCGTCCGATGCCGACGATGGTGTCTGTTGATGTCTGACATGGCACGTTAGATGTAAATATATGGTGTCTGTCCGTGTCTGCCACGGTACTTGTCTGAAACGCACTGTGTCTGTAGATATAAACGGACCTTATTACTGACAATACATCACATCGGAAGACTATTACTGAAGAACTTATTTCAATTATATCAGAGCCAGATTCTGAATACATCGGTCATCTTTCTATTGATTCGGGGAAGGCAATTATGAATAATATTGTCAACTTTCTTGAATTGAGATTCAAATTTCATTCTTCTTTGGTGGCAATTGACTGCGATGGCACCGCTGTAAACACGAGACACAAAAATGGAGTCATTTTTTTACTAGAAAAACACTTGAATCGTCCTTTACGATGGTTTGTGTGTGTAACAAACACGCAAATGAATTGCCACTCCGTCATTTGTTCTCCAGTCTCGACGGCACTACAACAGGCCCTAATAGTTTTTCTGGCATCATAGGAAAAAGGATTGACAAGTGTCTCGACCTGAAAGTAAAAGCATTTGAATCCATTCCCATAGAATTGCTGGATCTGGACAAGCACCGATCAAAAATACCTGTATCAGATGTGTTCCGCAATTTCTGTTGGTACGGGGTCTCATCAAACTTGGCTAACAAAGACCCAGGAAAACTAGCACATTCTCGATGGTTGACTTTCGCAAACAGGATTCTTCGTTTATATATTTGAACAGCTAAACCGACAAAAAATTCGAAGGAACTAGCCACTTTTATCATGAAAGTTTACGCTCTAACCTGATATCAAGACAAAATCGTCTTGTAAATAAGGTGCGATACATGTATTTAACATTGTTGAAGGGTGTTTGTATTTGCGAGATGACCTGAAGAGCATTGTCTTAAAAACTATTCAAAGAAATACCTTCTTTGCACACTCAGAAAATGTGTTGCTGGCTGTTAGAATATGATGAGTCACATGTAAGGGAAGTGGCTGTTCAGAGAGTTTTAAAGGCAAGAAATCAGTGCAAAGGGAAGAAAATTTGCTAATTCCAATTTCTAGAACTTAAGGTTGATGCGCCTAATTAATATGATTTAATAGATTGGGAGAAAGAAAATATAACGGAACCTCCAATAACAATGAAATACACCTACACAGAAATTTCAAATATCTTCTCAGGACGTACTTTGCTTGAAATTGAAAAGTATCATTGTCACACTCAGGCAGAGGTGCGTGAAGCTCGTAACAGAGTTTTGGAGACCAGAAGCAAGAGATGGTTTTATTCGTATGAGCATAAAAGCCATGCAAGACATACCACTTTTCCTTTTTTCGTCAAAAAGGTGGTGCTGGAACTTCCGATTTAGGACATTAAAACATATTTTTGTGATATTTTTCAACGTATTTTTCATAGTTATTAATTCCTTTAATAATGTTAAGTATCAATATTGTAGTAAAGATAGCAATATAGTCGTAAATAAAGTTCTGTTTGTAAGCCAAAAATTATTTTTCTTCTAAAATTCAAACCTAATGCGCCACCTTAATATATTGACATATTTAGCTGAAATTTTACATGAACACTTCTAATACTACGTATCATCGATTGATAGTACAGGAATCTTAAAATTTTAAACACAAATTTTTCACTCCACCCTAGTGTACAGGGTTATTCATATAACATTTTACCCCCCTTAAATTTTTTATTTTTTGAGTTAGACAAAAATAGTTAATATAAAAGTTGTAGAGAATGTTTCTGTGAGTTTCATGAGTTTATGAAAATAGAAATTATACAGGACGTTCCAAAGATATGAACCAAACTTATATTTTTTTAAATGGAACACCCTATATATTATTCTATTTTCGGAATCTTTGCCTCTTCCTGATTCCAACAATGTATATATGTTGTAGGTTTACATAATAATTTGCTCAATATTCTGCTTTGAAAGACTGAATCTCGCCATGAATAATTAATATCAAAATCGTTATGTAGAATAAATATGTTTTCATAGAACCGAAAATTTGACACATGTAACACTATTTTCCATACTCCTTTGAAAATGGCGTATAACTTTTATAGTGTTGATGAAAAAAGTGATATTGTTGAACATTATCTTTCTTGTGAGAAGAATGCCATGCGCACTAGACGCAAGTCTGCACGAAGATTCCCCGCAAGACGTATACCTCATAAAATATATATCAGATATATCTACATCAAATGGAGAAATACCGGTACGGTAAAAAATAAGGAAAAAATAAATAAACCCCACAATGTTATAACAGAAAATATGCAAGAAATGATTTTACTTTGCTTTCAAGAAAACCCGAAACATTCGATTCAAGATGCTTCAAGGTATTTGGAAATATCCTGGAGTTCGATTCAGAGAGTATTGAAAGTAAACAAAATATATAAACCATATTATCGCTTGGTACAAAAATTATATGGAAATGACTCTTGCCAAATAATGCTAGACAGACATTTACAAAATGCAGAATTTATAGGTTCGTAATGCTGCTATTGACACTATTACATTGCCTCAGCAACAACTATTACTACTTCTACTGTTACTATTACAATTAGGTACTATTACTAAGTATTACCATAGTCAACAGTACTATTGCTACTATTACCACTGCCATCGTGTTTGATATTGCTATTATTTGTTTTTATAATTTCTTAGATTCTATCTTGTGGACTGATGAGGCCACTTTTACGACAAGTGGCGTTTTTAATAGAAGGGATCCACATCACTGGGCGTCAGAAAATCTACACCAATATATCTCTATTCAGATGCAAAATTGGTCCAGCATTTTATTTCATTGATGGACTGAAATACATTAAACTTCTCAGATGAGAAATATGTAATTTGGTAAATGCTCTTGATGTGCAAAATATTGTCTGACAGTAAGACGGCGCTCCAACACACAGAACAAATGCCATTTAGCAGCACCTAGGCAATACTTATATTGACTGGACAGGTGCTAACGGTACAATTTTGTGACTTCCCCGAAGTCCAGACTTAACCCCTATGGATTTTTTTTTGGAATACTCTAAAGAATAGAGTATATCAAGAGCGAACAAATAATGTAAATCACCTGAAAGAAATATATCTCAGGAAATTCGCATTTTAAATGAATCTGGTCAAGTCAATAATTTTAATAGGTTAAGTAAAAGGTATTATTTTTGTCTTGCACATGATGAAGCAATTATTGAAAATTTATAATTTATGTATCTTATGACTGCTTATTTAAAATAGAGTATAAATATCTAATATTATTATTTTATTTTCCATGGCAATTTTTATATTGGCCATTGCGAGATTCAGGTTTTCAAAGCAGAATATTGAGCAAATTGCCACAATATACCCACAATATATATATGTAAAAGGTAATGTTGCATCCATAATGTTAAAATTGCGGTAAAGCGGCCTCCAATACACGGATGCCACTTTGCGGAGCATAGATAAAAATTCCCAGTTAGTCACTAGATGACTCTTGATGTTATAATATGAAAATTTAGTGGGTGCCAAACTGATCGATTTTTTAATAAACCTATACACCATAGTGCTTGGTGTATATTGTTAGATGGCGCAACAATAGTAATCAGTTTATTACACTTCATTCAAGTTGCGGAGAATGTGGCATCACCTAAAGTTATAAAAATATGGGTTAAACTGGCATCCGATAATTATTTCTTGTTTATTTATTTTAAACAGTGTATCGTTGTCAGCATTTTGATATATACATATACTATGAATTATGTACCTGTGGTGAATTAATTTGTAACGCGCACAAATTGCTATCCTAATAAATAATTTAAATATACAGGGTGTTGCATCACGAGAGGGACATAGCTTAATGGGAGATAGAGGACATCTAGGGTAACTAGGATCGCCTATACAGAGTCGGAAAGTCCCCATGGTTCATCGGCCGTTACGTGAGAGCGATAAAGAAAGTAATAGGAATCCGTGCGATAGAGAAAGATGGCTATAATGAAAGTGTCTAATAGTCACCGCCCATTTCGCCCTTCCACAAATAAGTTCCGCTTCTTATTTGTGGAAGGGCGAAATTGGCGGTGACTATTAGATGCCTTCATTATAGCCATCTTTCTCTATCGCACGGATTTCTATGACTTACTTTATCGCTCTCACGTAACGGCCGATGAACCATGGGGACTTTCCTAACCTGTAGAAATAGCTCCTTGGCCATTCTTTATTGAGATACAGGGTGATTTATGATTTTTGGTCAAAACTGCTTTATGTCATAACTTTGGTAGGGAATGAAATAACGAGTTCATATTTGGTAGGGTTAATACACTCACGATACTTCATGTATGCATGTATAACAGAAAAAAAATTCAAGTCTGGACAGCAAACATTGTTAATTTTTTGTGCAAGTCTAGAAAACAACACTCTATGTCTTTTTTTGAAATTCCGATATGATATTCGGAAAGAGCATAAAAA
>NW_019416316.1:32560-49244 GCF_000390285.2 Anoplophora glabripennis
TTATAATTATAATTATAATTATAATTATAATTATAAATTATTATTATTATGTTTGGGTAGATCTACATGAATGGCAATCGAAATCTACGGATTATAATTTATTTTTTGTCATGTGTTTTTATCATCCGTATTTAAATAATCATCAAAATTTCAAGGCTTACTTCAAAGTTTTTTCAAGCGCAACCAATTTCACCACTTTTCATGCCCCATTAGATTTGGGATACTTACAAATAGTAATGACCGAAATTAAAAACATATGTTGGTCTCTAACAGAACTGTATTATAATTAAAATTTACATTATGTTATCAAATATCGATTTTTTTTATTACTTCCGATTAAGTGGAGGGAATATACTGACAATTGGGACATAATATCCTTTACAGGTTGCCAACTAGTGGTGGAGTTGAAAAATAGAGGAAATTTTAATAGGAATTATATTATCTATCACAAAATGTTAAATCAGTAATTTTTACAAGGCCGTATTAATTTATTAATTTGATTTAAGATTAATTTAGTGAACCCTCTACCTCCGCCATTGGTTAGCAACCTGTAGAGAATATTATGTACCAATTGTCAGTAGATTCCCTCCACTTAATTGGGAGTAATAAAAAAAATCAATATTTTCTAAAATTTCTTTAACACTGTATCTCGAAAACAAAAGAAATTTAGACATAAGTGTATATGAACTTTTTATATGTTTCGAGGTCCTCTATCATGTGGTGCTATGCATTGCACTTTTTTCTATGTCACTCTGTATATGATGGGACTAAAGTGATTTAATCCCTTAAGTAGTTGCTCTGTACTGTTTTACTAGCAGGATTAAATTATGCCCCTACAAAAATCAATGAAATTATAGATGACAGAATTAGCTCACCAGTTTATTTATTATTATCAATAAAAACATAAAATTTTAACAATCAGTTTTTGAGAAATCTTCAACTAACAATTAGTTTAATAGTTTCAAATCTTTTAACGTTTAAATTTAAAGTCATAATTGTACAATTGCGGAAAGTAAATTGTAGATGCCATAACATGCCAAATAAATTAATTGCACATGTCAAATATACTCTATACATTTTTAGTAATTTTTGAACTGTAGGATACAGTTTTAGAAGAAAATATCGTTTGATACTAGATTGCGAAATTCTTTTGCATTCTCGAATGATATTCTCGAATGCAATATTTCGCAATCTAGTATGAAAAATAACTATTTCCAATTCCAAAGTTTTCCTCTCAATGTTTTTTAATAGCCATGTAATATATGGTACAACATATTAATTGAGTTTGTCTAAAGAAATTATTAAATGTAAACTAAACTACGAGTTTGAATATTTTAACTTAGGTACATAGTTTTGTAATGAAAGTCAGATGACCTAACGAAGAAACTATGGACAGATTGAAATATTTTTTTGAGATGTTTACATTGACGATAAGATAAGAATTTGCAATATCTTCTGTTTATTTGTAGAAATTTTTAAATGATTCCACTTTGACCGTTGTTTTGAGTGGATGCCAAAACGTTGCTAAGGTATATACCGGGTAGGAAAGTACCCATGGTATATCTGAAGTTACGTGAGAGCGATAAGTAAGCCATAGAAATCCATGTGATAGACAAGGATGGGTATAGTGAAGGCGTCTAATAGTCACCGCTCATTTCGCCCTTCCACAAATAAGAAGTGGATCTGTATGACAATTATTGGTGATGTTTGTTAATTTTGACTATCTATTGCAATATTTTTCAACTGAAATAGTTAGCGAATGAGTTTCACTTCTATTTCTTTGTTACCATGAGCTTTTTGACATTTGTGTTTTGAAACCATTATTACTGTTTATTTTTTGTTTTTGATATATTTTTACAGTTTATCTTTCAATTTTCGATGTTTTTATCTTCGGAAAAAGTTTTTTTGCTGTGGAAAGGTCAATTTTGATTTTTAGTTAAACACTTATTTTGACAGAAAAGATCCACATGGCATTGTATAAACATGTGTGAAGTAAGCTATTCGCGATCGTTGCTCCTCCAACGTTAATAAACATTGCCAATTTATTTTACATAAAAATATATATGTAAATAATAATTTTTATATGTTAAAATTATATTTTTGAAATTAATTTTTTTTTGTACATTACGTGTATTATTCAATGTCCAACTATAAATTTACCTTGAAAAAATAAATGGTACCCGCCGCCCGAGCGGCATTCTAAAATGCGCTGTTAGGCGCAAAAAGGTTGGGGAACCCCTGGTATAGATCATAATTTAATTTTACAAAAACATCATTATGGTATTAGAGGTAACACCTGTGATTGGTTTTCCTCCTATCTAACTGACCAGTTAGATAAGAGGAAATCAATCTTTTGGAATGGAATGTAACAATAATAAAATGAGATCATACCCGAAATTCATGCAACAAAATTTGGTCACAGATTCTTAGGATAAATTTAGGGGACCCGTATTTTTTATTTTTGCCAAGTGGCCCCCTCTTTCGGAGTTACAGCCCCCCGAAGTCCGCCCCTAAGAATAATCTTTTTTTATATCTCAGAACCCTATTGTATGAGAATCACTAAATTTGGTACACAGGGGTTTTATGACATGTGGAATCTGTTGGTGCAACGTTTTTTGGCGGGGAACCCCCTTAAGACAATTTTTCGTGGGCCCCCTTGTCTTTGGAGCCAAAAAAATTTGATTGCATATTTGAATTTCTTAAAAATTATCAGTCCACTGGAAAGCCATTGAATTTAGAAACTTTTTGTCTCTTTATACTTTTTTCGTAAAACGCAATGTTTTCGAGAAAAATGTCAAAATGTGATCGAATGCATATCGTGATTCTCCATTTTCCTCAAAAACGTTGCATTTTACGAAACAAATATCAAGGGACAAAAAAGTTTCTAAATTCAATGGCTTTCTAGCTAACTAATAATTTAAAAAAAAAATCAAATTTGCGACCAAATTTTTCTGGTTTCAAAGACAAGGGGGTCCCCGAAAAAGTGTCTTAAGGGGGTTTCTCGCAAAAAAGCGTAGCACTGTGAGATTCCACATGTCATAAAACCCCTGTGTACCAAATTTAGTGATTCTCGTACAACATGGTTTTGAGATATAAAAATGACTTCTTAGGGGCAGATTTCAGGGGGCTGTAACTACGAAAGTGGGGGCCAGTTGGCAAAAAGAAAAAATACGGGTCCCCTAAATTTGTCTTGAGAATCTATGACCAAATTTTGTTGCATGAATTTCGGGACACCCTGTATATTTTTGCAGGGGGTTGTTGAGAGACGTGCCACAGGGGAATATACTTGGACCTCTTTTATTCATCATTTTGTGGATGAATTTAAAAATGTAACTTCTAACAAGAGTAAAGAATTTACTTTAAAAAAGCATATTATACAAATTCATTAATAAAGAATTCTAATAATTATATGAATATACTGAAACTAGGTAATGTATTAATGAAATTGGCGAAACTGGGTTTAAATAAAGATAAAACTGATCGCATCTTATTTAAAGTGAATAATTTAGTTCCACTGAACATTACTTATGGCTAAAAATTTGCAAAATGTGGGAAAATTCATAAATATGATATAAGATTTCAAGTTGATGACGCTTACATAATGCATAACAAACGACTTTTTGAAAGAGGGGCCTTCTATCAATGTCTTGAAATAATATACAGGGTGTTTTTAAATGAAGTAGCAAAAATGGTACCAGTGAATGTAGCCAAAAATAAGAGGATTGAAGTAAAAATACCTTATATGAAAGTTGCACCCCTGCTGTTTGCCAGATAGTACTAAAAAAGAAGTCTGATAGTAACAAATTTATGTGGTTGTTTCATGCCTTTCTGTCCAAATGGAACCGTATGCATTAAGTTAATTTATACAGGGTGTTTCAGTTCAAATGAATCAAACTTTGACCACAAATAGAACTCAATAAATAATTCAGAATTGCCTTATAAAGCAAGGGTCTAAGTCTCACCGTTTTCACTGTACAGGGCCGTATTGGTCGGTTGTTAAAATCATATTATTTACTAAATCTTTGGTATGCTTATAAAAATTTGATTAAAATTTGCACATATTCATAATTTACTGTAAAATTTACAAATTTTTGTAGGTCAGTGGCGTAGGAACGGGTAGTAAAGCGTAACTTTTTTACCCCAACTTCTACACCAATAACCTAATAATTATTTGGGATTCATTTTTAGATTCCGTGGACAATTTTATATAAAAAAGGTATACTTGTTGAAAATCGGTATAGTGTATCATTTTACCTAAAATCACAGTTGAATGGGAGACCGTTCTTCTGATAAGACTTGAATATTCAACCATTTTTTTACAAACACTAACTAATATTTCAAATCTTAAAAATAAAATGACAGTTCCTGATGACAGATAAGTCTATTATTGCTTAGTTATTTTTTCATGGCAATTGTTAATATGGTTAGTGTAATGGACAGAGAGCGCAGATTAAAAATTAATATGTAGGTGTAATTTTTTAAAGAAACTATATTTGTTTGAAACAAACGGACCGTTGAATGAGCAAGGATACCTATAATTGCTTCAGAATGGCACAAATGAAATTTTAGAAGAGGTGCCAATTACAATAACGCTAATAATTATTTTTTCGATACATATAATCCACCAGACACCATTTATATCCACAATTTGCTTTGTGTGCAGTGCAGAGATAACATTAGAATTGAAAAAATCTCTAAGTTGGCCAACAATACTTACTTTACCATATCCCCTGTCTGCCTTTTCGCTTCTTGTAAAATAAGTCTCTGTTCTGGAGTTTCTATTGGTTGAACTGATTTTCTAAGGCCTACATCCGAAATTGATTCTAATGTAGATGGTTGTAGAGAGCTAGTTGCTGTTCTTCGTAAATCTGCAGATTCCCTTACTGATAAAGTTCTACAAGAAATGTGTTTTTAATAAGTAGTATACCTATACAAAAAAGTTATTGCTAATGGGGAGGTTTATTCATTTATTTTTTTTAGTATTTAACTACAGTTTAGTAGTATAAAACCCATAGTGACAAAGTACTTGGCAACAAATTTTAAACATTTTTGCCACATGATCAACATGATTAATGCAGTTAAATAATTTTATTTTTAAATTTTCATGATTAATCAATTTGTATTAAAAATTATCTATAGAGTATTGCAATTTAAATTAATCAAACTTTATTCACATGTAGTACTCAAAAAAATATTGAGATATTTTCAACTGTTCTTTCTCGAATTTTTTCCAATATACAGGATTTTAGGGGTATTGTATTCCTATTTCATTCGTCTCTCCATGAAGAAGAATGTTGAAAGTCAGTTTACCATTTCAACTATGCATATACTCTAGTCGAATTAGAGTTTGAATAAGTGGCAAATTTACGTGATTTTTCATGAAAACCTAGATGACCTATTGGAAAATTAATCATTTTATGTTGTAGGCAATTAAGTTACCTACAATTTAAGGTATAAAGTCATGTTTCACCAATTTGTTAACTGTTAAATAATCGTGAACGCGGAAAAATCAGTTTTCGAAAATTGCGCTTTATTATCACAAAAAACAGCTGGTTCTTGATGAAATTTATGGAAAAGACAGTAAATCCAAAGATCAACATGTGTGCCAAAGACTGATTCGATTGAACATGAAATTGTTGCTCTCGCTCATTGTTAATTAATTTAGTTCGATTTTTTTGCAACTAATTGTTACATTAATAAATGTTAGTTTTAGAAGTTAATCGAGAAAGAAAATTTTCAAAAAGTTGAAATTAGGTTGCCCTTTACAACTAACAAAGTAGGATGTACAGTGTTATAAATAATTTGTCGCAGAGTCAGGCAAAAGCCGCTCGGGAATTCGCTTTTTTTGCATTAAATAGATCTTACTTTTATGGTAATTTAAATTAAAAGAGAAATCACCTACACCTCTTTGTTCCCAAGATAGCTTTTTTTATAACATTAATTGTAAATTAATTATTGAACGCATTGGACCGGGATTTTAGATTTAGAGACAATTAAAGAAAGGGTTAAACTTTTATTTTCAGAAAGTGTTACATCGATACTTCATCTAATAAACGCGCTAGCAGCAGTAAAAGTTAACGATAATGGACGGCCTGCACGCTGGAGGAGCGCCTGGCCCGCGCATGTACGTGAACGTCGCTCACGTCGCGCGCGGGATTTTTTAATTGAACGTTTTAAATTCGGTTAAAAAATCTCGCGTGACGAGGGCAGCGTTCACGCGCGTGCGCGGATCTAGCGTTCCTTCTCCCTCGTTCAGGCCGTTCATTATCGTTAACTTTTACTACTGCTAGCGCGTTTAGTACGTGTACTATTAATGTAGAACTTTTTGGAAATAAAAGTTTAACCCTTTCTTTAATTGTCTCTAACTTCCCGATCCAATATGTCCAATAGTTAATTAACAATTAACATTATAAAAAAAGTTATTTTAAGAACAAAGAGACATAGGTGATTTATTTTTTTTTAATTACCGTAAAAATAAGCTATATTTAATGCAAAAAGAGCGAATTCCAGAGCGGCATTTGCCTGACCCTCGGACAATTTGTTTATAAGGCAGTTTTGCAAGTCCTACTTTGTTAGTTGTAAAAAGCAACCTAATTTCAACTATTGAAATTTTTCTTTTTCGATACGTTTCTTTGACTCAATTAGAACCTATATCTACGATATTAACTTCTGCAATTAATGTTTAGTAATTAAACAATTAGTTGAAAAAAAAGAAAATTGAATCGGCGTTTGGCACATATGTTGGTTTTTGGATTGTCTTTTCCATAAATTTAATCAATATCCATCACTTTTTTGCAATAATAATGCGCAATTTTCGAAAACTGATATTTCCACGTTCGACCTTTATTTTACAGTTAACAAATTAGTGAAAAATGACTCTTAAGTACCTTAAATTATAAGTAATTTAATTGACTAAAACATAAAATAAATAACACTCCGATAGGTCATCTAGATTTTCGTAAATAGTAAAAAAAATGAAAAAACATAAAGTTACCACTTCTTTATAATTTGCCAATTTAGCATTACTTCTTTCGAGTTACTTATTTGATATTATTATTCTACATACTTTTCCTCATCATAAAGTGCAATAAAGTCTACTAATCATTTTATCAAGATTTCAAGTTTTATGATCTAATTCGACTGGATAACAAAATATTTTCAAAAGTAGCTTCTACAGGGTCCGCCATTAGTGTGTGGATGGAGGATAGCTCCTAAGCCCGAAGAGATATCAAAATGAAATTTAGTCCAGAGGCATACATCTATAGGAAGCACATTTTAAAATTATTTTTATTTTTTTTATACTAATTATATATAGAGTGTTGACACAAACTTGCATTTTTTTTAAATAGAACACCCTGTATATTTTTGCATATTTGGATAGCCCTATCAAAATGCAACAAGATAGTACAGGGTTTATAGGCATTTCGATGGGCCATTTTCCTAGTAAAGGTAAAAGTTCCTTCTCTTGGATGTTTTTCTCTGTCGGGATAACGTGTCTTGTAAATTCATGACGCCAGCAAACAATTCTTTTTGCACTTTCCAAGAATAAAAATCATATCAAGGAGTTCATTTCTTGAAAAAATTGTAATTTACAAGTTAAAAATATGTAATGTATATTATATGGTAATGTTGGAAAGATAATTCTATCTGCATTTCATATTAGCTAATAAAAATAGGCCTTTCCATTTAAAAATTTTTAGTAATTTTTTAATTTGCACACCTCGATTAATCTGTTTAACTAAAGAATAATGACAACACTTCTGTGGTTTCTAAGAAACTGCAAGACTATCAATGATTGTTTATGTCGCAGATTCGTTAAAACTACATCATATTGAGTGTTTACAAACTCACTCATGTTGAGTGTTTCCTCTACTAGGAAAACGGCCTATCGAAATGTCTATAAACCCTATATTATCTCGCTGTATTTTGATAGGGCTATCCAAATATGCAAAAAAATACAGGGTGTTCTATTTAAAAAAATGTAAGTTTGTGCAATCAATACTCTGTATATAATTAGTATAAAATATGAAAATAATTTTAAAATGTGCCGCCTATAAATGTACACCTCTGGACTAAATTTCATTTTGATATCTATTCAGACGTAGGTATCCTCTGTCCACACACTAATGGCAGACCATGTAGAACAGTGATTATGAATTCCCCTTACAGGTGGCCAAAACCCTAGAAGTGGCTCTTTAGGGTCTTATTGCGCCCACGTTGGCAACCACAGGTGGCGGAGAGTCATGTCGGGGTATTGTGTCATACCGAGCCTATTACACTGGGCCGCTGGGCGGCACAGCCACTATACACAATACACATTTACGCGAAGAAGACGGAAAACAGACTGCTCGCCTGGCGAGAACTACCGAACTACTACAACCAAACAACGAGTGATTTACTACGCCACCTGCTGCCCTGCATGTGTCACCGACTGAGTCACCGGTGGTGCAAACGGCTGCGCTACCTGGCGCCCTAGTCTAATAAGGCCCTTAGGGATAGATTTATGATATAAGTAGAAATAGATTAATATTTTAATTATGAGTTATTTACGATTTTTAGTTTTTACTTACTTTACGGACGATACTCTTCGCATCTGTATATTTTCAGCGACTTCATCAGTCCAGAACAAATTGTATGAGCTATCACACAAATCAACTTTGTAAGGAAGAGGTAATAACTGGTACGAATCATTAGTTAATTGCCCATTATTTTCCTGAAAATTATATAAGTTGAACAAAATTTTATTTTTCTAGTCAAAAAAAAAAATAAAGGGTATAGAATATATTTTCTATGGTGCTGAACATGAATCTGAAGTTATTTTTGTGCGGTCGAACCTAGATTTCGAGAAAAAATTTTAAAAAAATTCTAACCGGAACATTTCACACAACACTATGCACAACTCTGTATACTTTATGTAACTCTCAGAACATCTATTATGAAAAATTAACATTGTTTACGAAATGCATTTTCGCAAATTTCAAGTAAAAAAAATGTATATTTAATAAATAAAAATTTTGTTGCTTTTTGTAATTCGTGTTTGTGATGACATTGAACTCACTATCATTCATCTCTGTTCATCCCACATAAAGTTACTATAATTTTATTTATTAAACACATATTTTTTTTTAGTTCAAATTTGGGAAAATGTGTTTCTTAAACAATGTTGATTGTTTATTACAGATGTTCTGAAAGCTACATAAAATATACAGTTATGCGTTGTGTTGTATGAAATATCCAGGTTAGAATTTTGAAAAAATGTTTTCTCTAAAACTGGATTTGAACAAAAATAACTTCACATTTGTATTCAGCACCATTGAAAATAGGGGGGTAATGTAATTATTGTTGTAAGACGCAAATCTTTGGTGTGTCTAAAGCTATTTTTATCAATTTTCTGGATTTTTTTTAAACATTAATGTGTGCCAGATAGAAATTTCTTTATATCTAATGGAACACCCTATATATTTTTCCAGATTTGAGAATTCTGAGTTGAAAACATGTGACATACCCAATCATTTAGGAATTATTTAATAATTTATAAAAAAAATTACATATAAAGTCTGCAAAAAACAACTGTTTTCATAAAGTGCATATGAGTTTTGCTATAGAATGAGGTTAAAGGGGACTTATATTCTCTGAAATACAAATAATTTTAGAATATACCTATAGCAACTATAAAAAGAATGTTTTCAAATGAATCTACTTAATAAAATTTGGCATGGTACTATTTATAGTTATTACATACTGTATGTAATGCTTGTACATTTTGCCGATGAAACGGATGTAACATTTCTCTGTTCAATTCATGCCATACAAAATTCGGTGATAAGCTTCCTTAAAAAAAAAAAATATATTTTTTTAAACTAACCCAAAAGCACTTTTCTGGAAATTCCAATTTTTTTCGACATGAAATAGCTATGCCACGGCGACGTTTATCTGCAACAGACGTGGCTTATGTCGTTACTCTCCTTCAAGAGTCAATAGTCAAGTTCAAGTTCATGGGGGTGAGCCAATCGGGTATTGAAAAAAATTATTTTTTACAATTATTAACATTTTTTGATGAACAAGCTACTGCTAAAAACCCATTTTCAACTTTAAAAAGTTGTTACACCGATTTTCAGTAAAAATGACAAATTTAAACATTCTGGGTACTAGGAAAAAAAGTCGCAGCATTTTGAAACTATCAGGGTTTCTATAGGACACTTTGAGGTTGAAAAATTACAACCGATATCCTTAGTTTATCCATTATTTGCAAAATTATGCAAGTGATGCATAAGTTATGTTAATCAAATATCCCCAATTATGCAATTTTTTACCACTTTTCCAACCAACTTTTACTTCGAAAATTTTTTTTCAAAAACCAATAATTACGACCTTAGACAATACTTTGAAGTTTTCAAAACCCTATTTGGATATTCTATACGATCATTATTTCCAGAGTAATTGAATGCCAAATTCAAAAATGATTTTTTTGCATTGATCGATGATAACTTAGCACCAGATCATCGTACAGAACTCCGGAACAACTCAAATTGAAGAGAATTAAATTGTTTAAAAGAGCTTTACGATGAAATTACAAAAAAAATATATATTGAGGTCCGTAGACCTTTCGAGGGTTTTCTTTTGATTACTCAAAAACCGTTCTGACGCTAAAACATTTTAAACTTAATGTCCCTTAATTTTTGTAACTAGTGTATTTTAATGTTGCAGACATATGTTAAGGCCCACCCTTCACTTGCAATGAGACATTAGGAAGTTCATTTTAAAATATTTAAGACAATTAAATTATTTTTTTTTTAATTTTGTAGTGGTGGCACTAACTTCGTACACAAATTGTCAAACTCTATTTATTACACTCATAAATATTCATCTACAACAGTAACAGCAGCTTTATCTAAGACCATCTCAAAAATTTGTAGTTTTAACTCTTATACTAGAAAAAAATATAATTTTATTTTACACAATATTTTTCAGTTTAAAATTTGCAAAATTTAATAAAAAAAATTTTACTTGTGAAACAGATAGACATAAAACAGATAACATTTAAAATAAGGTTAGTTGTCACATATATATTTAAACATTCTGTTAAAAAAAAAAACAGAAAATAGATGTGAATAAAATTTTTCTATTGTTAAATAAGATACAAAAAACTCATCCTGTATATGTTCTCACTAAGTATTTAAAAAGAACTTCATTCACTACTTACATTGCATCTGTTAATTCCAACAATTCGTTTTCCTGCATGCTTAACTTTAAAATTTCCTCTTTTTTGAGCTATCTGTAAAAGAAAATATTATTTTACTTAACAGAATCTGAAATATTTTTTAAACCGGGTCCAGATATATGGTCACTATAAAATATTTGCCAAATGTAAACAAATAAAATATCATGTGGATGACTAAATGGTTGAGGATGTGAATTATGTGCAAGATTTGCAGGAGTACATAGATTTATCGTAATAAATAAACAAGTGCCCAATCATATGGATGGTACATTACGATTGATACATTCGAAGCCATGTCTTCCCTTGACAAGTATACAGGGTGTCCCAAAAGTGACGCCCGTCCTTTTGGGTTTTGATTAAGGGTACAAAAACAAATTGAAAATCAAGAGTGGAAAATTTTCTGATTATTTCTTTGTTATTCAAAAAAAATTATTCAAAAAACAAAAACAGATAAACATTTGGGCTGAGTTACTAAATAATTATGTAGTTCAGAGCTGTATTTACTGCAGCTGTATGTTTTTAAGGACGTTCGGTAGAGATAGCGGGGGGAAACATTTGCGGGGCAAGGGGAAACTAGCGATGAGTGAAGACTTGACAACGCCGTACGGGTCAATGTGTGAGTGTTCATGTACACGCATCAGGTGTCTGCACTGTCTGCTCGTCTGCTGCGTCGGTTATGACAGCGTATGTGTATGTTCAATTTGTGATAAAGCTGTAAGTATTTGACTATTATGTTATAAAAATGTAATAAAAATGAATAAATAAATAATTAAAAAGACTTGTGACAATTGTATTTATATTCGTAGATTTCATTCGTAAAAATGCCCAAAGCCAAACAGTATAACCTCCAAACTACGAAGAATGAGAAAGGAACAGAAATAATTCGATTCAAAGGAAAGTTTACAAAAAAATATAAAGTTGAAAGGCATTTACGAGCTAAGTTGAGGAACCAGCTACAAAAAGAGAAGAATGTTTCTACCAGTAATGACAAAGATATTCCTGTTGATGGAGAGAGAGTAATTGATTTAAAAACCATGGCCAAGAAAATGTTCTGTGAAAAATGTGTGGATAAATTTGGCTTGTGTGATATTCCCGCCACTTGCGACGATGCCGTTGCGTTTCTGTCGAACTCTTATTTATTTTTTTATTCATAAACGAATCAGATGATCGTCGCGAAACTTGGTATACATTAAATTAATAACATTATCTGTGACATATAAAAAAATTGGCAAAATTCAATGGGCCAATTTTCTTAAAACTGAGTTTTTATCAGTTTTCCCATAAGCGACCGTGTTAAAATGACTGAACTTTGAAATTCAATATCTCGAAAACGAAACAGATGAACCTCTTGAAATTTTGACAGATTTATTGTAACAATAAGAACGTCTGGTCAAAATTTCAAAAAAATTCATTGGAGGGTTTTATCTCTACCGAACGTCCTTAAATGAAAACTTACCATTGCCATTGCTGGATGACGTTCCGTTAACAGTTAGACTAAATTATTGGTTTCGACATGATGGAGCTCCATCACATTATGGTTTACGAGTATGAAATTATCCGAATCAAAACTTTGATTTTCAATTTGTTTTTGTCCTTAATCAAATCCCAGAAGGACGGGCGTCACTTTTGGGACACCCTGTATATGCACAAGCTATGCAAACAGCACACCGTTTAGAGTATTAAACAAGTGGATGTCGCTCAGGGAATAAAAATACATTAAAGAAAATGAATCTGCCAGAATGTAAGAATGCCACTATCAATATTTCAAGCAGGTACCACCGTGTATCTTTTCTACAATTGTAAAAAAAAATGGCAAGTGTACACAAACGGTTGACATGCGACTATTGGTAGGTGACTAGGTCATTTGGACCCGGCATTAGAATTATGTACATATATTTTCATAAAAAGTATAATTTATACTGGGTGTTTCAAAATGGCATGTAGATATTCGTGAGGTAAATACTATCCTATTTTTTGAAGAGCTATTATTTTCAAATTTAGATCAAAAATTATATTTCAAAGGTTTTTACACAAAAATGGATTTTAGTCATAGCGCTGAAGTTTAAAATTTATTTTTATCAACCAAAAAATATTATGAAACAAAATATTCATATAAAATTACAACCATTATACAGGATTCTGACTTTCTTCTCAAAGGAACATACTCTTTAAAAATTCCATCTACATTGTATACCGTATTCAAAGCGGCAATTATGCAATCTATAAAATTACTCTTATTTTCATTTGATGTTATGTACACCATTAATTTGACGTGCCTCCCATAAAAAAAACCATGACTGTGATCCATCTCTACCTATCCATTTATTAAGATAAATTTATTCGAATATTCTGAAATATGTTGACGCACGAGCAAAATTAGTGTTTCAGTTTCTAAAAAATGATATTGTCCATCTAGTGTACCAGGAATAAAGAATGGTCATTTGAGATGATGGCTCCCACTCATATATTTACCGAAAACTGGATGAGGATTTTCTTCAGTCCATAAATGATTATTGTAAAAATGTTGGATTTAATTTCCAGAAAAGTTTGCATAATCAGTAGACAGGATTTGCTTATCAAAATTTGGATATTCAGCAGCTTTTGACAAATATCATGAGGTAGCAGTGCTTGCACTCGCACAATGTGGCAAGGATACAAATGCTGGTCTTTCAAAATCCTCTAAACTGTCTAATCTAAACTAGTAGTACACTTTACACTTTCACTTCTTTAACTTAACAAAATAAAAGTCACAATTTACTTCTAAAAGAGGACTTTTTTGTTAGAATAATGACAAAATAAACAAATCGGATCAATTGTTTTTTGTTTCTAACGTTCTGTATTATTGATTGCTGTGCGCACACTCGTTCCAATTCTCGTTCAACACTGCTAAAATTCTCAACATCTACGTGACTTTCTTAATTATGTCAGAAACTGCTCAATAAAAAATTATAATTAAATAGCTCATTTCAAAATCTACGAAGTCAGTTTTTTTGATAAATGAACTTTTTGACATGAGATGATCTCTATCCTGCACAATTGCATATCTATTTATATCGTAAAAGTATCATAAATTACAAACTTATGTAATTTTTACAAAGAACACTATATCCATATACAGTGAAACTTGGTTATAACGACATTGCTTTATACGACGGAATTTGGAAGTCCCGATTGTAACAAAGAGGTTGGCCGTAGGTTATGTAAGGGGACCGTTGCATTATAACAAAGAGCTTGGCCGTTGGTTATGTAAGCTGACGTGGCAGTCTATCACATTTGGAGGCATGAGACGGTCGTTCCTGCGATAGTTGTTTTCGAATAGTTGATTAGTTAGTTGTTTGGTGTTAATTGTTATTTCTCTGGATAGGTTACTTTTGGAAATTATTGTGTTTAGTGGTGGTTACTTTTGTTAGTTGGGTGAGTACATTTTTATCAGCTGCAAGATTTATGTTGGGCGGATAATCTTCAGTAGTTTGAATTATTGGTGTTAAGAATGATCTTTGTCCAATATCATTTATGTCAATATAGTGAGTTAAGGGTCCCCTTGCTACTGATGTATTTCGATGGGTTAAAGGACCCGTAATCTGTATATGTATTGAGTGGGTTAAATGTCCCAATATTATTTATGTATTGAGTGGGTTAAATGTCCCAATATTATTTATGTATTGAGTGGGTTAAATATACCAATATTATTTATGGATTGAGTGGGTTAAATGTGCTGATATTATTTACATATTGAATGGGTTAAATGTCCCGATATTATTGAAGTGGGTTAAAAAACCCAATATTATTGAAGTGGATTAAATGTCCCGATATTATTGTAGTGGGTTAAATGTCCCGAAATTGTTGAAGTAGGTAAAGTGTCCTGATATTGTTGTTAAGGATCTCTCCCCATGTACCTATTGTAAGCCTAAAGGATTCAAGGTCTCAATGTTTATTATCCTACTGGGTCATGCAACCTTTTCTGCATAATCATGCCTCGCTGAGTATCCTGTCGGGTCGAACATCACTTATGATTCACACGTCTTTGTTGGGACTCTGGATCCTGGCTCGTCATACCGTCACATTTTGTATTCCGCTCATTGTAGAATAATTGTAAAATTCTCGTAATTCTCAATAAACTTGGAAAAAAATTCTCCCTTGACCTTGTTCTTTCTTACATGATTAAATCATATAGGCATACTATGTATATTAAAAATATCGTTTACTACGACATCATTTACGCCATTTCAGATTTAGTGACATGTTTTTATATACATTTACCATAGAATTTATCGGTTATAAAGACCAATAGTGATATACTGCCCTAAAACCAATGCACCGCTCTTCCGCCCGACCCGCCAGTATCCACATTTTTGACACCATTTGGAACAAATTAGTTATATTATATGTATTCATTACCACTTTTTATCATGATCTCCAAGAGAAAAGTGTTTAATAAAGAAGATATATCACATATAATATAGAGACTAAAAAACGGAGAAACTAATGCAAGCAAGCAAATGAATGTGGCGTGTCACACTGCGATTTAAACAATTTGGAAGGATAGAAATAAAATAAAGTCTCTATTCGAAAACAATGAATTGAAAATGAAATGTGCGAGATCTTTTGAACACAAAGCAATACGTATGTACATACACATTTAAAGATTTGTATTGTAAATTTCTTTTTTTCTATAAAAATTTTATATAAAATGTATGTAATTGCTTATTACATCTATCGGTTATAACAACCGTAAACAAACGTTCCCTTGAAGGACGTTATAACCGATTTTCACTGTAATTGTTTTTGTGAAGGCGTTGCTGATCCTATATGTAGGTTTATATTTGTATTGCATTTTATGTATTTCATGAAGGTGGCAAACAAAGGTTCTAATGTTCAACGGTTCTATATACACAATTTATGAACAAAGATATTCAAGAAATACACTCGTTCTCTGATAACCGCACTGGGCAAAATAAAATTCACACAGTGATGAGATTTTTATTTTCATAATACACACATTACTTTCCAGTTCGTGGAACACCCTGTATATATATATTTGAAAGCGTACCTGTTGAGATCTAAGAGCAACTTCATTCACTTGTAACTCTACTAATTGTTTTCTTTCTCTTTTTGTTTTTTTACTCATTTTTGCAGCTTCTCTTGGCAAATCAATTTCAATTTCTACAGCTGGCGGAATATCGCCAGTTTGCACTACTTCCAGTAATTCAGTACTCGGATGAACTTCCTTTCCGAGACTAAGTCCTTCTGTTGGTACTGGTTGTAATACTGAAGCAGATTCCACTTCTGAAATGTGTTCAGTTAATCTCTCAGATTCAAGATCTATTCGTGGAACAGGTACAGTTGCAGAAAAATTTTCATCAGTTGGTGGTTGTTGCAATGCTTGTAAGTCTTCTATAAATCCATCTGAAAAATTATTAATCATACAGCAATTTAAAGGTAGAATAAACAAATATATATATA
>NW_019416316.1:49289-74399 GCF_000390285.2 Anoplophora glabripennis
TATATATATATATATACATGATCTATTGTGCTTGTGCATATAAAAAATTAAGAAGTAGAAATCCTTTTACAAAATCAATAAAAAAAATGTACACAAAAAGATCAGATTCCATCATTTAATTAAAAATGACATAAAATGAAGTTTTTGTTTTGCAAAATGTTTGTATTTAAATTTGAAAAATGCATCTCTACACATAATGAGAATGCTGATATATTATTTTGTTACGGCTTTTCCAATGGAAATTCGCGGGCTACTCGCAGAGAATATCGGAAACGATTTCCTAATAGAACGGTTCCAGATGCAAGGATGTTTTCTAACACATTTACCAAATTACGTGAATCCGGTTTTCTTCCAAGTAGTCATGATCATTCTGAACAAGCAGATAACCGAAATGCCAATGAAAAAAAAATCTACATTACGCAAACAAGACTTGTATCCTTTCCACATTTAAAACATACAAAATTTGCAACCAAGAGCTCATGCCAGAAGGTTGGAATTCTGTGAATAGATCAATGCTAATCGTCAACTAATTCCAATAATGCTTTTTTAGTAACGAAGCTGATACGTAATTAGCACTCTAATACATAATTTGCATGCATCATCATCTTTAGATGAGTTTTTAACGGAAACGGCTGCTCCTAGAGACTTCAATTCTATTCCAAAATGACATACACCGTGGCACAAAAAAGTTGAAGCAAATTAAAAGCATCCTAATGGTCGCTTGTGGCGCCCTCTGGGAGATGCAGCAAATCGTCCATAAAATTTGAATTTCCCATCCTAAAAAACCTCCGCATATAAAATTTCATGATTTTAACTCAAAGTAGTCGAGAGTTATTAAAGAAAATGTAATTATTTTTTTAAATTTGATATCCTGTAGATCCTAAATGAAGCGTCTCCAGACCTAAGTTCATAGGAAATTTTTTGCTTAAAATTGAACCTAGAATAACATACTGAAGTATGTACATCTCTTCCTGAAACCCCTGTATCCGGAAAGGTCATGTCAAAAATGAAGGGGTATACAGGGGAGGTCAAAATAGTTCTACTACTTCATAAAAAATATTTTCCTATCGAGCTTCGTTGTGGAGTTATTCGCCTTCAAAGAAAGAAGTTTGAAAAACAAATTCCAATTATAACTTCTAAGTCGTTACCATGACAATAATGAAATTTGGGCAATTAAAATAACTCATGGTAATGTTCATTTCCAAATTTAATTTGATATTTAATATGCCCCATTTGAATTTATACATCTTTGACAAGGTTGCCAAACTTGTCATTTTTCTTTCATATTTCGATTCCTCTCTCACTTTGCTAAAAGAAAGGTATACCGTATATCAGTCGAACAAGTACTCTAGAAGTAAAAATTTATTTTATTATTATGAATTTATATTATGTAAAATTACTACCAGAAAGTTCATTTTAAAGTGTCTGACCTTGTACCTGAATAAAATATGAGGTGGGCTAGCAAGATACAAAATACCTCCGATCCTTTGATCCTCACCCCCACTCCTGTTCTCACATGACTATCTTATATATCAGATCTTATCCATGGCCCGATGTTATCCACACTTTGATTATTCAACTTAGGGCAACTGCTTCCTGGGATATCTGATATTTCATATCTGTCACTTCCCACTACTCTCGTAATTCAGAAAGAATTTTGTCAGATTTGTTACAATTTATAAGTGACTCCTATAGCTGGCACACTCAATTTAAATCAATACAAGATTCCCAGTAAAGTATGGTCCCAGTCCGTTTTTGATCCGCTTGTTAAAGACTTGCCCTTTCATCCGTGAGTCGGTTTCTGTGGCATCTACAACATTAATTCTATTCAGTTCTAGTTGCCTCTGTGAAATGACTACGGCCCATTAATGCTTCACGTGCTAACACGCCAATGGTCTAATTTATAGTGTTCCATTCAAATCTAACTGAATATTTTAAATATTTTCATTCCATTTTTTATAACTTTTGTTTGTTTCTATAGTGGCTGGAGACTAAATAATTGTTTTATTGTACCGTTCAACTGGATTATTCCCATGAGGCATAGCATTGAGGTAATGTTTGATCCCAGATTTTACATAGAAAATTTTTTATTTTTCACAAGTGAAAGATGTTGCTCTATCTACTAGCAACTGTGAACACTTTTATCAAAACATTTACTGTTTAATAACTCTAATAACACAAAACAACCTAAGATCATCTTGAATTACACTTCTGATATTAAGTTGTTGACAAGTAAGGCTATTAATATAAAACACATTTAATTGAGACGAGCACTTGACATTCTTCCAATAAATTACAATACATAAGTCTGTCCATTGCCTACTAGATCTCTATCAGTCAACGCCCTGAACTGCTTTATCAGCAAAGTACATAGAGATATTAAGCAGACAAAAGTTTTTTTCTTCTTAAAAATTATTTCCACCACTTCTTTACTGTTTTGATAATTAAGTAATGCGTGGTGGATTGATCAGCTCAGGCTGAGGACATAAGGTGTACCCCTTTGAAGGGGGTCCTAGTTGGAGTGATCCTTTGTAGGTAAGACAAACCATTAATAATAATATTTATTGTTTATCAATCAATCGATAAATACTTCCTTTTAAACATGTTACAGCTGACCAACTTAATGACGATAATGAACAGTTTTCAATTTTACAAAATGGAATATTTTATCAGACTGTAATTTTAAAAGTGACAAACTACACTGCAGTGAATATATTCGTATTATCCATGATAGGCCCTAGAAAAAAATGTCAAATTTGACATTTATAAAATACTTTAATTGTTTATGTGGACATAATTTAACATTATTTTTTTTATCATATTGTGGCCGAGTTCGGTTTTTACATTTTTATGCTCTTAGATGCTCTACACCATTCGTTTATTACAAAGTTGAGAGTGGGGAGTAATTTATCGGCGTTCGGATATTCTCCGACGAAGTAAACGGAGGACATCTTTTAGCTCGGTAAATTTTGATCGAGGTTTCGGAGAAATTGTGTGTTGTGGCGGGAAATACAGACTGTTGGCACGTTTTTTTTTACAAACCACATACACTTCCAATTAGTCTTATTCTCTAATCTGTGCAGTTAGCCCTCTGTGCTTCCAGAATGAATGCCACAATAACACAAATACTTCATTTCGGATATGAAATATTTTTTGATGATGATGATGATGATGATGATGATGATGATGATGATGATGATGATGATGATGATGATGATGATGAGCGTGAATGTGAACCAGATAAAGTAGAAAATTTTGCTGAGGTTACGGTAATTAATTTTGCCGATCATCAATTTAAACAACATTTTCGAATGAATGCAAGCACATTCGAAGATTTTCTAAGAAAACTGTATATGGTTGTACCTTGTAATGCAACAATAGGACATCCCAAACTCCTATTGGAAAAACAGGCGATGATTTGCGTTTGGTATTTAGCAAATTTAGAGAGTTTTTGGTAAGTTAATTTTTTCTATGTATTAAAAACATATCAATCAATACATTTTTAGATCTATTGCTAGCAGATATGGAATTAGCAAATCTACCGCATGGGATGTACTGGCAAGGATGGGTAAACTCATTCTTGAGGTTAATAGAATTTTCAAAATTATAACTTGGCCAACTCGCCCCAGAGCTTTAAAAATAATTACTGCATTTGAAAATATAAACAGATTTCCTGGTAGGTTTTAATTTGTATTCAATAAGGAATGATGAAGTTTAATAAAATATTGCAGGTGTGCTAGGATGTATAGACGGTAGTCACATTAAAATACTACCTCCAAAAGAAAATCCAAATTCCTATGTAAATAGAAAAAAATTTCATTCAGTACTACTACAAGGCGTTTGCGATAATGAAAAACTTTTCCTCGAAGTATTTACTGGATTACCAGGGTCCTGTCACGATGCTAGACTGTTTCATATGTCAGATCTTTATGAAAGAATTAATAATAATTCCATAGAATTTGTAAATAATAGCCATATTATTGGAGATTTAGCCTACACTTTAACAACAAATCTTATAGTAGGCTTTAAAGACTATGGAAATTTAACAAATCAACAAAGACGTTTTAACATGAAACTTTCTCAATTGAGAGTAAGAATTGAACAAGCTTTTGCATTTCTAAAAGGACGATTTAGAAGACTCAAATATATGGAAACTGTTAAATTCGATTTAATTTGTTTATTTATAATTGATCCTACATAATCTTACTATATTAAATGGTGACTTACCAGAAGAAATAATGAATATACAAGAAGAAATTAATGAAGGAAGGCAAAATGGAATTTTTGAAGTTGTGGAAATTAACATGGAAATGAACAGGAGAGAAGCAATTGAAAAAAGAATTTTTATAATGAATAATTTACTTCCATGAATAGGTATTAAAGAAATAAATGTTTTTATTGTAACTGTTTTATTTATTTGTATAAAAAATAAATATATTTAATATATTAACCTATATATTATTTCTAAGTAAAAGTAACAAAAATAAACTGCGAATTGCAAGGTGTTTCGTTTTGAGTGACACAAATATTAACCGCATATAACATTTAAAAAACTAGCAAATTTTAATTTATAAGTATCGACTTTCTCTTGTATACCAGCTGTCTTTCCGTGGATTATTTGTGAAACAAGCGGTTTATATTTTGAATGAATCAAAACGAAACGTGTTGCATAATATCAAAATAACGTTAGTTTTAAACACTCTTAATTCTCTTCCTTCTGCAACGTATTCACAAGCTTCTCAAATATGTCAAGGTATCTATCCTGTCTCGCCATCTTTTCTTTATGCCTTCTTTCCACTGCATTTTCTACAGTTTTTCTTTTTTTACAAAGACGACTCTGAAATTGTGAAGACATTGAGGTTCCAGAGGAAACGGAGCCACTAGAGTCTTCATCTTTCTCTATAAGTAATGAAACATAAACAAATGCAAAAATATTTTAAATTATAAAATGTGTACCTTTTTGTTCATTATATTTTAACCCAGTTGAACTGCTACATGTCGCAACTGGATTAATTTCTGGTTTCTGATTAAGAATATTGTCCATTAATTCAAAATATAACCAATCCTTTTTATTGTTGCCAGATGTGTTATTGTGTTTTTTAACATTTTTATATGTTTCAACCAGTCCCTTCCACTTCGTGTCACATTGTTGTGCAGTTACTGCAATGTACATTTCCTTACCAAGTCTGTCAGAAATTTTTTTCCACACTAACTTTTTAACACATTTCTGGAATTCCTGATCAAATTCTTCAACCAATGCGATTAAGAAACTGGTATTACTGTACGTCCATATTTTCAATGTATCTGAAAAAGATCATTTTCTGGTGAAGATTCTGAGCTCATTTAACTGTAAATTATATATTAATTAATTATTGGAAAATAATAATTTTTTACTAAAATAACGTTTGTATTAGTTTATACTGACCACTTTTATTTGGAGTGACATTACTACCTTCACTATTTTCTTGGGGATTTACCTCACTCTCCATTGCAACAATTTCATATAAGTTAGCTAAAATAACACAACAATTTATTATAAAATAATTTTTCTAAAAATCATATGTATCGTATTTTATTGTCTCCTTTACTTACTTTTGGGATTTAAATGCAAAAGTGTACCGTCTTCTAATTGTACTAATTCCATTGTCTTCGCACAGCATAAGATAATCGCAAAAATGTTAATATATCAGTCATAAACATATGAGTAACTAAATTTGTAAATTTGTTTAGTCTAATGGTCATAAATAAAAGGAAGACTTTATAGGTTAGGAAAGTATCTGCAATCACAAAACGTTCGGATATTAACGAGGAATACGAGACCTTTTGTGTCACGTGACAAAAAATCTGCGAAACTTTCCTCTGTTCCGTTAGGTAGAAACCGAACGTGGCCTGTATATCACAAAATTTCTACATAATTATCATAACAATGTAATTGTAAAGTTGTTGATTACCTTTTGGAGCGTGGACCTGTGCTACAACTTCTATTAAATTTTGAAGGGGTTGTGAATCAGAGGATGGGTATTGCGGGTGGACTATAGGAATGTCTTTGGTTCTGTAAATATATTAATTAGGGACATGATGTTAGATGAGTTGTAATGTGTTTATACTTTGTAAATAGCATTTGCATATCCTCCTCAATTTCTTTTCTTGAACGTACTCCTAGACTAAAATCATCCTCTATTGGTTCCTAAAAGAAAATTTGTTCGTAATAAATATTTTATTTACTTTTATTTTATTTTTACTCCTATTTTATATTTCTTTATTCTAAGTAGACTCAAAATAATGCAGTAGTGCTAATATAAAAGTAACAATGTTGTTTATGTAAGTTTCTTCATCATCAGTTATACTTGAAAACAGCTCATAAAGTAGTTGCAGTGGTTTAGTTGTTGGGTGTTTGAGGGTGTTTCAATTATTTCCCAGAAAGTTAAAACAGAGTAGAGTTTAGGTTTGATTTTCAAGGAAAGTTGAGTGGCAAAAACCGCATCTCGATATGTTTGTACATCTCATATTGCATTTTCGTATTTTTCATGAAAATTGATATATATATATTTTTCAAATTGGCATATTTATTTTATTTTAAAGATAAATAAATAAACTTTTATTTTAAATTTAATATAATATAAAAATAGCTTTGTATGGGGGCAAGTCGGGTGATCGTGCAGGCCAAGGTATTGGTCCATAGTATCCAATCCATTTGTCCCGGAAGTTGAACGTCAAGCCAGTTTCTCACTAGAAGTGTGGAATGTGTAGGGCATTCATTTTGTTGAAATATTAGTTTTCCCCTGAACTCAAAATTTTCGATATCTAGTTTTGCCAAGACAAAATTATTGAGAATTTCCAAAACGAATTTTGATCAAGATTTTCTTCCAAAAAGTAAGCACCAATTATTTTATGATACGTTATGCCACAGTTGCTGTCACATGACTAACCTTAGTCATTAGTAGCTGTATTCATTATGTACACATTGGCAACACTGCTGTGCTGTGTGCGATGTCAGCTGTCTTTTTATAATGTGTAACCTAGAAAATATAAAATAAATTCAGTTTTCCTTACACTGCTCGAACCATCAACATGTCTTTCATTTCGACTACCTAAAATTTGTTAATCTAAGACATAAATTAACAGTTGCCACGCAAGACTATTAGTTATTATCAATTGAAAATTTGGATTATCTTTAGCCCAGTATCTACAATTTTGAAAGGAAACCAAGCCATTAGATGCGAATATTGATGCGTCAGTAAATAAAATATTGTGATGAAAGAATCTGTTTTGAATCAGTTTCTCACCCATTGTTAAACAAAAGTCCAAACGAAGACCATTAAGCAATTTATGATTAAACACTGGTTTGAATGGATAGATTTTGCTGTACACTAAATCTGCTGATATGTATGTTTTTTGACCTTTTCCTGAGTGACATCTTTGGAATGTATTGTACAGTCATTGTATTCTTTTTAATATTCTTTACATCACCAGTGGTATTAAATTTTATAATTAGCTTGCGAACTGCTCTATGAGTTACAGTTCTGGAATTTGGAATTCGGAATTTTAGGGAGGGTAGCTTAAAAAGATAGAGCATTTAGGCCCCATTGGGCCCAAGGCCAAGGTCTGCCCTTGTTCAGGTATGTGGAGACATTGGCCGGACGAAGAGACATAGCGTTAGTTTGGGTTCCGGGCCATATGGGTATTTCTGGTAACCAGAGTGCTGATCAACTGGCTCGTTTTGGATCTAGGGACCTGAACCAATCCTTGGAATCACACGAGGTAGTGTTAATGGGGCCCTTAATAAATGGTCCTATCAAACTTTAGGTCAAAACTGGAGGAGGAACAGAAGATGTAGGCAGGCCTATAGTTTCATATGGGCCCTACCAAACCTAAGACGGCTGCTGAGCCTCAGTCGAAGAGCCTTAAACTAAATGGTGGGGGTTCTGACAGGCCATTGCAGACTTAGGAAGTTTAATAGGAATTGAAGATGCTTTATGCCCGAAATGTGGAGTAAGGGAGGACACCCCTGTCCACCTTCTGTTACACTGTGCAGCCTTTGGGAGGTTAACACATAAAGTCTTTGGTGCTGAAGAGCTGCAAGAGGTTGAGGTGAGGGACCTTCCATGGACCAAAATCCTGGCATTCATCAGGGCATCCAGTAGGTTCGAGGAGGGTCAGAGGCAGAGAGTGGACAGATAATGGGATGGTGGGGCAGGCAAAAAGGACCCACCTCTGGCCTACTTGACAGGCTAAGGCCGGCCCCTTCATTACTACTACTACTACTACTACTAGGCCCCATTGGACCCCTAGTACTTCCCCCCATTAGGAGATCAATCCACTTGAGCCGCTAACCAACCTAATACAGCGAAAAATGTGGTGACGTTCAGAGGAATCTCTCTAATATAGGCCATAGAAGGCCAAGAAGGCCAACATTCTCCCAACACGGATTCTCTTGTTGACGGGATGGCAATGCATCGCATAGCACATGTAGTATTGTCTCGTCTTCCTGTTCACAACCCCTGCAAAGAGGTGTTTCACACTTCCTCATGTTGTGAAGGTGCTTCCTTAGCCAACAGTAACCAGTTTGAATTCCCGTCACTAGGCGAAGACTTAGACATGGCCAGGTATTTTTTGGCTGTATCCTTACTAGGGTATTCTAAGATCTCCTTAGTAAATTGACAGCTATTTGTATCATCCCACCGTTTCATAAACTCTTTGTGGGTGTTTTCCTTAATAATTTCAAGTGCTGACAGCGGAAGCACACTGGAGGAACCAGGTCTAAAAATATTGAGACCCGATGGCTAGCTTGTCAGCTTCTTTGTTGCCATTGCACCGCTCGTGTCCCTTGACCCAGCATACAGATATACTGTTGGAAAATGAGGCTACGAGCCTGGTGGCATTCCCATACTGACCTAGTCATTAACTTAAGATTACGCAAGATAAGTAATGCTTGTCTACTATCTGTGTAGATTCTGATAGTTTTACCATACGGTTTTACCTACGGTCGATTTCTTTAGCGCCTATGGTTATATTTGCTAATTCCGTTTGTACCACGGTAGCATGCCTATCCATTGCTCAGTGATATCGGGTATGCAAGGATCTAGAATAAATTCCACACCTTCCTTCCTTTTTGATCCGTCTGTGAAGACGTTGATTATATCTTCGCGGGCGGTCTCCTCCTGTCTTCTGATGAGTATGGTGTAGGGTCTGTCGAATGCAAACCGAGGAGAAATGAGTTACAGTTATATTTGGATACTATTAATTAAAAAGTTGTATTGCATATCGATAACGATTCGATAACATTTCACAAGATAAATTTGTTGCTCCATTATTATTAAAAATTATTCGGTGGGCAGTTATAAGGAAATATCCATGGTAATTATATGATATGTAAGATAGTTAAAAATCGCGTCTCCTTATTTGCAAAATGTGATTATTCTTCTTTTTTTGGTTAAACCCCGTATTTCAGCATTTCTTGAGTTCTCGGACAACTTTGTTAAATACATTTAATGAAAACAGAAATTACAGGCACTTTGCTTAAGGAAAATTTCACGTTCAAATTTTTTGGACACCCTGTATGTTTTATTACATATTTGATTACTGCCCACGGTTTCCCAAAATAAGCAAAATTTTTTATCAAGAGTAACTTTTTCTCAAAAAATCAACAATAAAAAAGTTTACAAGAGTGGGACATGCTGTATATACATTCATCAATTAACAATGAAATAGTTTCATATTAAAATATAATTGATTCATAATTTAAAAAAAAAAGTATATGGAACACTGATGCTCCGTACTACCAAATATGAAAGTTTAGCATGGGGTATATGTATGTCCCTTATTACCAAATTAGACTCTGCAGTGAACATGTTCATGTATTTTGGTCACCCTATAGATAATTGAGCAATATATACAACAATAAATAATTTCATGTTAGAATGTCTGCTCTTGTTTATGTATTTTATTAAATTAACTACAATGTTTTATATTATGTTTATACATTATTTTTTTTGTAAGAGAAATGAGCTTAAGCCTATGGGAAATATAATAAAATAACTAAAATGTAAAAAATGTGTTTTAAACACGGTTAAACATAAATATTTGAAAATTAAGTAAAAGTCATATAAATATCCTGGATTTAAACATGCAATAAAAATAGTAGTGTCTCATTTAAAACAATAAAATTAATAACTTCCCACATAATCGGAAGCACTATACTGGTGACATTATTTTCATTATTGGAACACCCATGAATAGAGATTTTCACAACTATGTCTTATATCTTTAAACATTTAATAGGTTACTCACTGTTAAAGAAACATGATTAAAATAATATGCATGCTTTTAAAAGCTGGTAATATAATAATAATAATAACTTTAGGACTTTAATAAACGAAATAATCAAGGACATTTAAATAAAGGGGACTAGGCATGTCACAGTCTATCTCATATGTTGGGTGAAGCTAGGCAACGGGAAAGCAGAGGGCTTTATTTTCATCCAACTGATGCGCGCAATTACATCTCCAATGTCACGTTTTGAAAGGGTCAAAATAAAATATTTAATTATAAATTCTTGGAATCCCAATAACTGTTAGCATTTCTTTCTTATTGCACCATCCCCAGGCATCCTAAAAACATTCACATTTCACTTTTAGAATACTGATGCAAACTTTTAGTAAGACATAAAAATATATTCCCAAAGGAGAACATCAATATGGTTGAATGAATGCAACTTTCAGTTGATTACATCTTCAGTATTTTTATATATAAGTGAACCCACCACCATATTTTTGCTGTTGTATTTATTCAGTTTTTATGCTCGTGCATTTAGTAAAATTGTAAATATATTTTTGAAAAGGTTTTTGTCGTAGAGGAAATTGAAAATGATGAATGATTAAAACTTGTAATATTGGGTATAAGGGATTGAAATACCTATAAATCTATTAAATATAAGTAATGTCTGTAACTTATTTGTGGTGCAGCATTTTCCTTTGATTCGGGCGGTTTATTGATTTTAATGGCCAAACATGGTTCATATTATTGTTTTCTTACTATCTCAGCAAAAATAAAAAAAAAAAAACCAAAAGTCAGTTTTATAGAATTTTACCGTTATTCAAATAAAAGTTACCTACAAGCACGACAATGGCCAGAGTTGCATATACATTCCAAAGTCACCTTCAAGCACACTTACCTGTGGAAGGATAGATGTGGATGTTTATAATCCAATTTCTTACAAATTCTGCACTGTCTAACCATATTCACACCTTAAAAGTTTATCCAAAATACATATATAAACACTAATCACGTTTCACTTACTAAAATCACAACTATTTTCTAACAAGAGACGCCATATTCTGCCAACCACGGCAGAACGAACGTGGAACACGCTACAAATTATTGCGTTGTTGCCAAGTCTTCAAACATGGCAAATATGAAAAATGAAAAATAATTTAATATGTACAGAATTTAACAATATTGTATGTATAACTTAATAATACTATCCTATAATAATAATTTTCACAATTGTGATGAAAATTGCGATAAAAATATTAAGTACATTTCCAGTACAATTATATAGCTGACAATAATGATACAATTAGACTGTGAATAGACGAGGCATCATCCAGAAATGTAAATAAATAAGTCCTCTTTATTTAAATGTCCTTGGAAATAATAAATAAAATAATAAATTGTCTTTTATATTCTAAGTGAGTAAAAATATATTTACACTATAATACTTACTGTTTGTTTAGGCATCTCTTCTCTGATAGAAATTTCATCTGCTCGAGCTGTTGGCTGTTGCAAAATATCCTCAACATTGGACAGTTGCAGAAACATCTGATCTGTTCTGTCTTGCAATATTTCAGGCGTTTCTGTTATTACTTTACGGGCTCGTTTTGTTTTAATCTTTGCTATTGGTGTTGGAGGTGTTTCAAATATACCTAAAATAAATAGATCCTGAGAGTTACAAGCGTTAAATTTTGTGGTCAACCATTAACCTTATTTTCACCTATCCGTTAGCATAGCTTATAAAACCAATAGTCATAATATTTGAATAGTTTGGATTGATAAAATTTGTACAAAACAAAAATGAACACAAATCATGAACATTCAGTACAGATTTTGCAAATATTTTAGATAGCAACTGTTTATTTAATGTCGTACTATACTCGGCGGCCGAAATTATAAAGAGTGACTAATACATAATATAAAAACACTATTACCATAATGCGTATAAAATATAAAATGATTTCTATATGGTTCAATATTATTTATCTTTGTGCCGCTCGCCATGCACATCGGTAGAATCTATAATTGTGTATAGACTGAGTTACACTGAACGTCGATCTATATTTTATCTCTGTCTTTTGCACTTGGTAGGGAATAGGGAAATGCTTTTTTAGTGGGTGTAAACGGACTTGATTTACCCGACCTGAGAAATGTCATAGCATAAGCGTAGGCGAGGGGTCTAATTCCATGGCTATAATAAATTTATAAATTAAAAAAACACAACTGGGACGTTTTAAAATGCTGTAATAATTAAAATTGATCAAAGTGCCGGTTATAACAAACCGTAAAAAATATTAGATGTTATGTTTTATTATGTTTTTTCAATATTTTCTATATCTTGTTGTCTTTTACGCAGACACGCCAATGGATTTTTGTTTCCGGCACACTTCATCCCCCTTACTAGTCCAAGAGTTAGCGATGAATCACTATCTATAATTTTGGCCGTCGAGTATAGTATGTTAGTTTACAATAATCACTCTATTTTGAGTGATGCTTATAAATGTCTAATGGCTGTTTTCTTTTATTCATGATTTCAGAATCATAACGCGTTACGATCCAAATTCTAGCAACTTGATTGGTTTCCATCGAATCGTAACATGTTACGATTACGAAATCATGAATAAACGAAAAGGGCTATTATGTAAATATAGATTAAATGTCTAACAAACTTCATATGTCATACATTATTATTTACTACAATGTCACATTTACTGTTATCAACGGTGATTTTTATTGTAGAATAATAAATATTTTATGAACAATAACTACAGTTTCATCAAAATATGAAATTAAACTTATCAGGAATAGTGAATTTTGGTACT
Source organism: Anoplophora glabripennis (assembly GCF_000390285.2). Taxonomy (NCBI): domain Eukaryota; kingdom Metazoa; phylum Arthropoda; class Insecta; order Coleoptera; family Cerambycidae; genus Anoplophora; species Anoplophora glabripennis. The sequence continues at coordinate 62,384 of NW_019416316.1, forward strand.
TTTTTAATACTTATTATTTATTATTATTTGAAATACCTACCCGTTTCTGTAAGATCAGCAGCGGCATATCTAAAAAAAAAAAATGTAAGTATTTACAAATTATTGGCCCTTAGTTGAAAACGTGATTATGAGAAGAAATTTTATACAAACTGGGTCTGATGTGTTTAGAAAAAAAAAGAAAGTAGATTTAGACCCCTTATGCACAGGCGAGTTTTTCACCACCGCACCACATTGGATATTTACCTTTGATTGAACATATTGATATAAATTGAAATGTGTGCACGATGTGATTTTTCATCACATGATAAAGTTCACATTGTGAGTGAACTGCCATTTAAAACAGCGGGTTCTATTGATGAAAGTACAAATCTGTTGTGATACAGCAGTGAAAAACCCACCTGTGTGTATAAAATCTTAATGTCTTTTTCTATGTTTACAGATGCATCCACATTTCTCATGATTTTATTATACCTACGATAAGATATAAGAAAACAAAAATAATAAATATATTCCTAACAGAAACTCACTGCTCATGTTTTTTTTAAATCAGCAACCAATACATTCATTACAATGCTGATCTCCAAAACATCATATTTTTTATTATTAAATTTAAAATATTTACGTTGCTGATCCAATAAAATGAAGTAAGTTTCATAATGGGAATGGGTTTTAAATCACTTTCATTCATCCACTCATATTAAATATTAATACTGAACTCTATCTGAACTTGTCAACTGCTTCATTAGTCGTCGACTATGCACAATATACCGCTACTCGAATGAACTTTCAAAACAGGCGTTTCAGATGATTATAAGTATGTGAAGTGCTACCAACACAGCAAATATAGTTTTTATTTCGCTTTTTATTTATACAACACAAATTTTTTATGAAAAGTATCTAAATGTAACTGTAACTCGTAGAGCAAAGCGTAGTACAATGATAACGATGCTAGTACGCTTGTAGTTATGGATTCTGTACAAGACAATCCAAAGATGTCACTCAGGAAAAGGTCAGCAAACATAGATACTAGATCTCATATTTAAAGAATTTTAGTATACACCAAAATCTATCCATTCAAACCAGTGTTTAATCATAAATTGCTTGATGAAGATGATGGTCATCGTTTGGACCATGGGAGAGAAATTGTTTGAAACAGACTCTTTCATTACAATATTGGTGGTTTCCTCTCAAAATTGTACATACTGGACAAAAGTTAATCCAAATTTTCGATTGATAACTAATAGTCAAAAATTAAGAAAAGGAAATATCTGGTGTATGGCAAAATATATCATAAAATAATTGGTCCTTACTTTTTGGAAGAAAATGTTAATCAAAATTCGTCTTTGGAAATTCTCAATAATTTTGTTTTGGCAGAACTAGATAGTAAAATTTTGAGTTCAGAAAAAACTAATATTTCAATAAAATGAATATGAAGTAAGATAGTTAAAACTCGCTTTTTTTTATTTGCAAAATGTGATTATTCTTCTATTTTTGACTAAATCCCATATTTAAGCATTTCTTGAGTTCTCGAACAACTTTGTTAAATACAGTTTTTAACAAAAACAAAAATTAAAGGCACTTTGCTTAGGGAAAACACATTTTGAAATTTTTTGGGTTTGGCAAAATTTTTAATCAAGAAAAACTTTTTCTCAAAAAATTGACAATAAAAAAAGTTTACAAGAGTGTGGTACCCCATCCGGGGACACGCTGTATATATGTAAGCTATTATTTTTAATTTTTAAAACAATTTTAGGAAAAATTCTTTTGTTTTATCAGTTGATGAAGTGTAGGGTGTATCTGAGGGCATGTAGTAATACTAACACTAACAAATATTTTAAAATCAAATAAAAATAAACCTTACCCAATTCCAGTAGGTATATGAACAGTGGATATCAAAGAAATTATTTCTCCTGAAATAAAAAATAAACTAAGTATGGTAAAAACTATATTATGAAAATTATTTGTTATCTGAATACTATTTGCATTGAAGATAATTTTAGAAAATAATATACACAACATTAATAAGCCACCCAATGTTGAACACAATACAACTTACTGTAATGAAAATATAATAATTTTACTGCTGGCGTCATGTAAATTTATATATTGAAACTTTGTATTTACTTACAGTAAGCCTTATGATTTAAATTATAATGCACTCATATAAATGAAAGGTTTTTTAATTGTTTTAGTGAAAACATGTATACATTAATATGTTATAATTATCATAACAGATACTGTATTCTAACACAAAGTGTTACTAAGGCTGTGTTCAGCGAATGGTCGGACTAGTTCAGTCAAACTTTAAGCCTTTAAGTAACTGTATTAAAACCTGCCCAATATTCCCAATCAGCTGATTAGGCTGACCAACGAAATATTTGTCCGCTGAATGACTTTGACCGGTCCGATCATTCGCTGAACACAGCCTAAATATATGTATATTAGCACAACAAAATTACAGTTTGTCTTAAATACTGCAAATGTGTAGACAGTAACAATATGTATAAGACATCTATAGAAGCAGACATTTGTATTTCACATGAAAATAGTATCCATTATTTCAATTACGATTTTTTCAGTTTTTATACATTATACAAAAATATGTACTTATTTAATAATTACATTTAATTACTCACCCTGTAAAATTGTTGCTTGTTCCCTAAAAATTTTTAACATACCATTGACTAATGTTACAGACAGTCTCAAAGAAAATCGCTTTTTAGGGCTGGTAGAATAACTTATAATAAATAATTTTAACTCATCACTAAAAATAATTTAAAATTAATACATACTGCTCATATAAACACTACCACAGATAATATTTTCTTTATTTGAGAACAAACAAATTTATATAATTATTAATATTGAAAATATGTTGCTATAAATTCATGTTATATTGTTATAGGTAACTATTGAGTTTTGTCAATATTTTATAAAAAATCTACTTTATTGATTCAATGGATTTTAGACAACATATAAAATTTAAAAAACTTATTAAAATGTTACTAAAATGCTATGCAGGGTAATTCTAAAATATGCAGCTAAATGATACAGTGCAAGTAGAAATGAAAAAGGGTTGTTTGAACCTAATTTATTGTGCGGCTGTGGCTTGGCAACTTGGCATTTGTGTCATTGATATGAAAAGTCAAGCAAAGCTGATGATTAGTATTTAGTACTAGGCGAGGTCTGTATAGACATACCATCCCTCGGAAAGGATGTAAAACCGTTGGTCCCTTGTCCAAACAATGTTAGGCTAGTAAAAGATCCCTACCCTACAACAAAATAGGGGTTCTCCAAAATTTCTAAGTTGGGGGTTGCTCATGTAGTGGTTCCCTATACCCTGGCACTGGGAACGCCACTGTGAGAGGTTCAGTGGGGATAGGATAGGACTTCTCTCCCCTCGCGCGGCGGGGAGAGAACAGCAGTCGAATGATGGAATGGCACTCGAGTGGTTTGGTATTTGGCGCTCTGTTACGTACTCGTATTTTATACTTATACTGTGCAAACTGTTAATATATATTATTATAACCCGGTTGTGACTGTGTTATTGCAACCCTTTCTATCCAATACTCTACACTCATCTCCTGGAATCAGTGTATAGCCATAGTAGCAGATAGGCTAAAAGGAAAAAGCAAGCAAACTTAATTTATTTATGTATAAAAATCAACATTGACTGAAATGTGACCTCTCAATGTAATACCACAAATATTTTTCCATATGACTTTAAAACAGTTTAAGATAAAGGCTTTTTTATCACTATGTAGAATTTTTGTTTTACTAGAAACAGTACAAGGGATAACAAAAATCTTAAATGAAAAATTTTTAATTACAAGCATATTCATAAAAAAATCTGTTAAGTGGGTGGTTAATGTAGTGGAGGCCCAAAAACACCCTGTATGTATTTTTTAGATATTCTAATAATATATTACACTCATATAAATAAAGATCGATGCATATCGACTACAAAGCCTTTACCACAAACTATTTTCAAATTATATGAAAAAATATTGGTGGTACCATGTTGAAAAAACTATATTTTAATAGGTTTATAGGACTATATTTTAATAGGAACATACATGGTATATCTAGGGCGGTATATCTATCTAGGGTATTGCTAGGGCAAACATCAATGACACATAAATAAAGAAAAAAGTTTCTATAAACATATGCCCAAAAGTACTTTATTTAAAGTGATTAAAATGAATGAAAAAACAGCTGGGAGAAATCATTTAAATAATAATTGTATCCATAGATAACATGATTACTTGAATATTATATTTATTTATTAATTTGATGTTTTGGCAATTTTAGCAATAAAATTTTATTAATTGTTAGGAAAAATACATTCTAACAATAAGAGAGCGATGACTGCTGAAAATTATGCTGGAAATATTTTTACAAAGATGCATGGAATATTTGCAATTTTTTTTTACATCCAGAGGATATTATGTTTTGATATGCACATTCTTTTCTGTGATTTTATTATAAAGGTGGGCCAGACTTAACACTTTTGGGGCAGGAGGGGGTTATCCTCCTATTGTTACAGGATCGATTTTCAAGAAAAGTTCAATGGCAAAAGTCACATTTCGATATTTTGATTCATTTAAGAGATTACGGATGCTTCCAATTTTGACCATTTTCTATCTATATACAAGGTGTCCCAGTACTTGATACAAAAAATTTGAGTACAAATATATGAGGTCAAAATAATATCAGTTCTCCATATAATTTTTTTTCATACGGGCCTTCGTTAACAAGTTACGGGTCATTAAAAAGTAATTTTTATTTACAGTCTCTAAACTATTAACTTAGCATGATGCAAATTTGGTGATCGATAACACATGCATACAACTTGTTTCTGATATTGTAAGTGAAACATTATTATGCCCAGAATGCCAGGGATGGACTATGTCCAATGGTTAACAACTCAGAAATTTTGCATAGATGATAATTGCAATCTGCTTGTATAAGTTCCTTAAATTAACAGTTTAGGAAATATTTGTGATTTTATTTTTAATTTTTAATTGAACCTAATTACTATGTTAGAACTGTACATATTTTTAAAATAAGAGCCTAGAAAGTCTTACTGTCTGCTAATGTAATTTTCACCAACAAAGTTTGACAAACACACTTTCCACATAACACAAAATAGAAAAACAAAGAATAAGTTAAAGTAGGTTAAAAAATAATTTAAAAGAAAGAAAACTATCAAAATACATTTTCGATATCTTCTACTTTTTAAGTCTACAAATGTTATTTGTTTGTACACGAAAAAGCATTTCAAAATGGAAATTAATTCTTTGTAGCAATTCAACCCTTGTCTGTACTGGGGTTGCTTACACTAAATTAACTTTTCAGGTATCCCCACAGGTAGAAGTCCATCGAGTTAAAGTCTGGAGAAAGGGGTGGTCACAAAATTGGGCCTCCTCTCCCAAACTATTTATTAAACACAATAGATAAATAATTTCCTACATCAATATTGAAATGGGGAGGAGCCCCATTGTGCATGCACCAAACGTTTCTTCGGATATCTTATGGAACATTGTCTAATAGTGGCTGCAAATTATTTAGCAAAAACTCCAAATATTGATGAATTTGGCTTCACAAGAAATGGCACTCTTAATTCCCATAACTTACATTTATGGGATGAAGAGAATACGCACGGTACTGTGCTAATAAAAGAGCAGCACCGATACATAATTGAAGTATGGGCAAGAATAGTGGGTATTATTTTAATAGGTCTATACGTTTTTGAGAAACATGGCATCAATATTTGGAGATGAACTTACTTTAACTTATTCTTGTTTTGTTTTTCTATTTTATGTTATGTGTATAGTGTTTGTCAAATTTTGTTAGTGAAAAATATATTAACAGACAGTAAGATTTTCTAGGCTCCTGTTTAAAAAATATGTATGGTTCTAACAGTAATATGTCCAATTAAAAATAAAAAAGAAAAAATTATGGAGGCGCCGCTCGATGAGCACTGTGACATAAAATGACAAATATTTCCTACTGTTAATTTTACCGAGTTGAACCAAGAGGGTATTATCATTGGCAAATTCTTCAAGGAACTAATTTTTGATACAGGCAGATCGCAATCGTCATCTATGCAATAATTCTAACCATTAGGCATAGTCCGTCCCTGGCGTTTTGGGCATAATGAAGTTTCACTTACATCAAAAACAAGTTGTATGCATGTGTTATCGATCACCAAATTTGCATTATGCTGAAGTTAACAGTTTACAGACTGTAAATAAAAATAACTTTTTAATTTTCACCTTTGAGGGCCCGTAATTTGTTAACGAAGGCCTGTATGAAAAAAATTTATATGAAGAACTGATATTACTTTGACATCTATTTGTACTCGACTTTTTTGTATCAAGTACCCAGATACCCTGTATATATTTTGTTTATTAAATTTTTTGATATTTGAATCCAATTAAAATGTCCTTCAATGAAAAAAACCAAAAATTATTTTTTGTAACTGTTTCTTGTGTTTCCCCTAATGTATCGATAAACCAAAAATGGATGATAAATTGAATTGTAAGGGGTGTCCGAGTGCAAGTTTACCAATTTAAAATTGTTGCCATTTCTCTTACAGTACCTACCTTTTGTAACAAAATAGAGCAATGCATATTTAAGCAAGGAACACATATTGTAAAAGCATATTATAAATTGCATGTAATTTTGGGTTGTTTGGTACCTGCTAAGCAAGCAATTCAATATTTAGTGGTGAAATTCGCAGAAAGCGGAACTGTATGGTGCTATGAGTTCTGTGAATGAAGGTTAGAGAACATATCAGTTCGGTGATTTTTAGTAGAACTGATATCCAGTGATAAAGCTTATTCCCAATTAAATGGCTACACAAATAAACAAAACTGCCCTATCTGGAGAGCTAAAAATCCACCTATCATCCAAGAACTATCCATAAATCCACCAAGTTACCATGTGGTCCGATATAATGGGCATACAAAGTTATCGGATTTCATAGTAAACGAATCAATGATGTGGATATAGGCGATATGTAGTTTCAGCAAGATGGTGCCACATGCCAGACACCTAACAAAACGTTGATTCTTTGTTCTTTAGATATCCTGGGCACATAATCTCTCGGCGAGCTAGATTGACCACCACAATTTTGTGATTTGAGTCTATTAGACTTTTTCTTTTGGAAGGAAAATTCTATGCAAATATGATTCAATAGCTGAAAAATGGCAATAGAGAACTTATTATGGAAAAACACCACAGTTGCCAGAGAAACCAAGGTGACCACTTAAATGATACTGTGTTCAATGGTTAATGATATAGTTTGAATAAATAGTTGCAATCAAAATTATTATTGAAATATTTGTCAAATTTTTACAAATTTGTTGGGACACCATTTATCACAAAACAATTGATTTACATGAAAGGAGAGTTTGTGCAGATTTTAACAATCACAGTTAAATAAAGAGGTTATTTTTGATTAAAGGAAACAAGTAAATTTTAATAAAGAAGAATTGGGAGAACATTGTTTAAAAAAAATAATTTAAGGTAAAGGGAATAGGTAAGTAAATATAATTATAGTTGGAAAATGTACGAAAAAAATAATCGAAAACTGTATTTTTTTAACTTAAGATGATAGATTTCCAATTTTATAACAATGTAGATACACATGTCATGGGTCTGTTTTACACAGTGTATGGATGTGACAAATTGTGACATCTGTATTTCTATCAAACATCCATTTTATGTTCAAATGGATAATGTATAGAATATCCAGAGCAACTAGCCGTAGGATGAATGTGCACTCTGTTTGGGAAATTAGATTCAGTTTCTTTTCATTTCAAGTTTTACTATACTCCGCGGTCGAAATTATAGAGAGTGACTCAGACATAATATAAAAACACTATTACCATAATGCGTATAAAATATAAAATGATTTTTATATGGTTCAATATTATTTATCTTTGTGCCGCTCGCTACGCACATCGATAGAATCTATAATCGTCTATAGACTGAGTTACACTGAACGTCGACCTATATTTTATCTCTGTCTTTTGCATTTGGTAGGGAATAGGGAAATGCTTTTTTAGTGGGTGTAAACGGACTTGATTTACCAGTCCTGAGAAACGTCATAGCATAAGCGTAAACGAGGGGTCTAATTCCATGGCTATAATAAATTTATAAATTAAAAAAACACAACTGGGACGTTTTAAAACCGTAAAAAAATATTAGATGTTATGTTTTATTATCTTTTTTCAATATTTTCTATATCTTGTTGCCTTTTACGCAGACACGCCAATGGATTTTCGTTCCTGGCATGCTTCATCCCCCTTACCAGTCCAAAAGCTAGCGATGAGTCACTCTCTATAATTTTGACCGCGGAGTATATATCATTTTAACTGCATATCATTTTAATTACTTGTTTTTAAATCACCAAATTAGTTATTACAATATATTTTCTGCTAATTTGGTTAAAAAATGTTTATTGTTAAATATTTAAGAGGCATATTTTTCTTGAAAAGCAGTTCTGTTTTAAAACATCATATTTACCCATTCAATTTAAGACGTCACATATAAACCTGGTTGATTTCATACAAGGTTCTTCACGGTAAGTGGCCTATTAAACGTTTCAGAGGAACCAAAGACAATATGACTGAAATTTTGTTTACGGGTGTTATTAGATATGTTCTCTTCAATGAAAATAATGCCATCAATGTAGCACTTCCGGTTATATCGGAAGTAGCTGTCAAATTCGTTATTTTAAATGGAACACCTTATATATTATTGCATTATCGACAAGATAAATTAAAAATAGATCAAAAATGTTAAAGCTTCCTTGTACCCAAATCTAACCATTTTCGAGATAACCGACATTTTCATAAAAATTTTGACAGATGCAAGCGTTTCGAAAATTCCTTATATCTTTCTTCGTTCTGGGAGCTTTTACTTGCTTTTCAGAATACACAAAGAACATAAAATGTACTACCTTCCGCTATCAAAATTACCTGAAGAAAAAAGTGTCCCATTTTTCACGTTACATTTTGAAACCTTAAAACCAATAAAACTTTGTAAATTCAAATGGAACACACTGTATTTCATTTTATAGAAAATCAAATTCTCTTTTCATCGATATGGGCATTGTAGTGGTTACAATTTCAATTTTCTCAGATATTTGCGGTTTACTTAGTTTCAAGAATATTACGTTAAAATATCATCAAATGTGCCTTGAAAATATGTGCAAATATTGGTATTGTCTTTCAGTATTCTACAAGTATCAAGTATTTTCTCAACAAGAAAAATGCAGAATAATTATTCTAATTAAGATATTTTGAATTTATTTTATATCCATGCGACATTCACCATGAATCAGTACCAGCTTCATTTCTATATCTTGGTATTTTGCAACATTTGAAGAATTGGATGCGAATGAAACTCGCGCCCAGCTACCCACAATACAGTTCTTTGTAGAACATTGAAATATTTTTTATTTTTTATTTTTGTTCATGATTACATTAATAAAATGCGTTGTTTCACGTTTGTTGCATCATTTAAATAATGAGGGGGTATATTTACAAAAAAATAATAAGATTTCCTTCCAATGAAATACTATTATTAGTAACTGCAAGTACAATAAAGAGCACATAAGCATTCTTTCATAGTATGCTATTCTCAACTTCATTCCAAATATCATAAAATTATAATAATGTATTTATTAGTTATTTGAAATTTCTTATCTTCGCTATTCTTTAAAAACTTTTACAACATTAAAAATTAGAAAAATTTTAAGAAAATCAACTGAAATTATTTCAGTATTGTTCTGTTTCAGTTGCAAAATACCAAAGCATAGAAAGATCCGCGGTGTTCCATGGATATAAAATAAATTCAAAATATCTTCATTAGAATAATTATTTTGCATTTTTCTTGTCGAGCAATACTTAATACTTGTATAATACTGAATGACAGTACCAGCCTTTCGAGACACATTTGATGATATTTTTAAAGTAATCTTCTTGAGAATGTAAGTAAACCGCAAATATCTAAGAAAACTGAAACTGTAACTCCTACAATGTCTATATCGGTGAAAAGAGAATTTGATTTTTTATAATATGATGCAGAAAAATACAGGGTGTTCCATTTGAATTTAAAAAGTTCTGTCAGTTTTAAGTTCTCAAAATGTAACATGATAAATGGAACAGTTTGTATAATTTTCTTCAGGTAATTTTGATAGCGGAAGGCAGTGCATCTTGTTCTTTGTGTACTCTGAAAAGTGAGAGCTCCCGGAACAAAGAAAGATATAAGGAATTTTCGAAATGCTTGAATCTGTCAAAATTTTTATAAAAAGTCGATTATGTCGAAAACGGTTAGATTTAGGAGCAGGGAAGCTTTAACATTTTTGACTTATTTTTAATTTATCTTGTCGATAATGCAATAATATATAGGATGTTCATTTAAAATAACGAAGTTGACAGCTACTTCTGGTATTACCGGAAGTGCTACGTTGATGGCATTATTTTCATTGAAGAGAACTTATCTGGTAACCCTCGTGAACAAAATTTCAAAGTCATATTGTCTTTGGATCCTCTGAAAGGTTTAATAGGTCACTTACCGTGAATAACCAAGTATTATATTGAGTTTACGAACAAGAGAAAACAGAACTATGATATTTTCTCATAATTTTTCAAATAAAAAGTTACTGTATATTTTAAAATCTACAAATATATTAAATATGGAAAATATGTAATTATTTCATTGCCTAATTAAATCATCTTGAAGTAATACTCGATCAAATTTAAGATTGCTTAAAATATATATTTTAGTTGAAGATCTTGTTGTGTTTGAGTTTTAGCAGGTAGTGCTATAAAAATTGTATGTGTCTCCATAAAAATATATTACTGCAAAGCATTAACCAACTACAAATTAGAAAAATACAAGCAATTTTACCATAGTTTAAGTAAGTTCAACTCCTTTATTTGTTTCTTCGTAACAAATCTTACACCTCTGGTTGCCACCACCCAAGCTATTCCAAAACGGCCCCCATGTTGAGAATTGAGTAATATAATATCAAAAAACATTTTTCCTTGAAAGAAAAACAATTATTTAATACTGTATGTCGTATATTCAACTAATTTATAATATATTTATCTTACTTTTTTCTGATAGCCAGGAAATACTTCTCAAATTTACTTTTCCTGTGAACCAATTTAAATTATAATTTGGAAATACACAATTATTTTAAAATCAAATATGAATTTCTAGGACGCTACGACTGAGAGGACAATAATGTAAATGCTATTGTCATCAGTCACCATTGTTAATAAAACAATCAAATTTCTAAACAAATGAATTGATAACTCTGGGGTAATAAGATTTACATGATGCATAAGATTTCCCGCGCTGTCATAGACTTTTGGCCAAAGAACTCAAAGAAGTAGATTTCCATCAAATTTAACCTCGAGTTGTCCAATGGCATTGCAGCATTTCTGAGGTGGAATACGTCATCGGTATTACATTAAATTCAAAACACAGAGGCCGTGGCGATAGCGGTGAGTTCGCTACGGCATGGAGACGTTGCGGTGGTGTCCTGTTACCACCCACCCAGACTACCACTACTTGACAATGACTTTGACAAAATCCTTTCCTAGCCCCAGACAATTGCCATCGGGGACTTCAACGCCGCCATTATTCCATGGCTAGAAATTGGCCTCAACACTTTGGGATCGAGGGGGATTATCCCTCTTTATCCTGCCTCATCTCGTGTAGGCCTGGACAGCCTTCGTAGGTGGGCCCCATCCGTCGTCTACCCCGACCGCAAATGCGGCCGGTGTAGGCGCTTTGTGGGACCTCCTTTTGTCCTGGCTGGGCCCCGCCGGCTAGGGCCCTTTCTTCTGGCGCTCTTCTTGCTTCGCCGGCTCGTCTGTGTAAACCCCGGGGGTAGTGTCATGTTTATGTGTGGTATGGTTGGGTAGGGTAGTGCGGCTATGCAGCCTGGGATGCGCTTTGCTAAGGTGGCCCTTAGGCTAGCGCGGGAGGG
>NW_019416316.1:74973-94189 GCF_000390285.2 Anoplophora glabripennis
CCCTCCCGCGCTAGCCTAAGGGCCACCTTAGCAAAGCGCATCCCAGGCTGCATAGCCGCACTACCCTACCCAACCATACCACACATAAACATGACACTACCCCCGGGGTTTACACAGACGAGCCGGCGAAGCAAGAAGAGCGCCAGAAGAAAGGGCCCTAGCCGGCGGGGCCCAGCCAGGACAAAAGGAGGTCCCACAAAGCGCCTACACCGGCCGCATTTGCGGTCGGGGTAGACGACGGATGGGGCCCACCTACGAAGGCTGTCCAGGCCTACACGAGATGAGGCAGGATAAAGAGGGATAATCCCCCTCGATCCCAAATCATTGAGGCCAATTTCTAGCCATGGAATAATGGCGCGGCGTATCTACCATTTCAAGATTTACAATCATAACTAACTTTTTCTAATTATCAGTTCGTCATTGTTACGATGGTCTCAACATTAGAAAATTTCCATTTCAGAAGCGTATTTGAACAATATAAAATGATGTGTAGCTTTTTTAAAATGCTTCTGATATTGTTTTATGACATTTTTATTTGTACGATGAATGGCAAAATTCGTAATCCATATTCGAAACTTTTTTCAGTGGCTTCTCAAAAATGATGGGGACCGCCTAGCCGAGTGTCTTGGCCGGCGGATTTTGATCTGCCGAGTCACGTACGTGAGCTGGAATTTGGATGGGTGATCTAAGACAGACTCGGGGACGTGGCTGTGGCAGCCTACCAAGAAACCTGGGTCGCCCAACATTTGCCGCACGCGTGTGGTCCCCGATAAATGGTAATGAGAACAGAGCAAGAAATCTTTATAATTCAAGACCATGTTATCATACATAAACTGTACGAGACTTTGCCACCAAGCCATCCGTGTAGTAATGGTTTGAAGAAAAGTACTCGAGTAATAAACGAGGGTGTACAAGGGGCCTAATATGGCCTAAGTGCCGTGGTGGAAGACAATTCCACCACCCCTCCGACATACATACATATATACAATATATAATGATGTGCAGCATTTTTAAAATGCTTCTGATATTGTTTTGTGACATTTTTATTTGTACGATGAATGGCAAAATTCGTAATCCATATTAGAAACTTTTTTCAGTGGCTTCTCAAAAAGAAAGAAATTCTTGGTAAAAGTTGCCGCATCCCCAAACTAGAAGAGCATATATTTATTTTTTTTAATAAACAATGTAACAACTTTTTTAGTTAAATTTTTTGAGAAATCAGAAAAAGTTGTCTGGAGTTCGAATTAAGTCATTCACAATACAAATAAAAATATCACAAAAGAGTATTAGAAATATTTAAAAAATTACTCACACTATTATTTATACTATTTCAAAAACGCTTTTGAAATGAAAATTATCTAAAGTTGAGAGCATTATGAAAACAATATGGTAATAAAATTATTATGTTACTCAAACATTTCTGAAAATATACTGAAACGTAAAACAAAAATATCGAGTGCATAAATAGAACATAAAAAGAATGTTACTGAAACCAATTTTTTGAAACGTATTTTGGGGAGGACATATTGGGTTTCTAGAACGTTACCAGAACGTTGCATGGATTTTTTATGAAGAAAATTGGAAACGTTTATGAATGTTAGAAACTGAAAAATGTTTAGTGGGAAATGTTCATGCAAAATTATTTATCGGAAAAGCGTTTGAGGTCTATCCAACGGACTATGTACAACTCTCAATGTTCATCTTCGTCACATTCCGCCTATACCATTGGCACAGCCTTTACATTCACCTCAAGCAATACCTACACCTACACCTACTCCACCTATATACCATCCAGATGAGTACAACTCTCAATGGTCATCTTCGTCACATTCCAACTACACGGCACATCTTCGCCTTCACCTCAAACAACATCTACACCTGCACCTACTCCACCTATATACCATCCAAAAGCATCTACAGAAATGACTTCAAATACTACTGTCACATTGGACTTATTATCTGAAGCTTGGAACTCCATCAATAATAAAAATTCATGTCGATGTAAACATACTTTATTTAAAAAATAAATACATTGAAACATTTTGATTACAAACTACATTCTCATTAGTTTACTAACCTTAATACAATCCGTTAGAAAACTATAATATAGCATCAGAGATTTCAGGAATCGTCAACGATATAGCTGCTTTGGATAAGTACTCTAAATAGATGCGAAAGAGTGCGTAAGCTGCATCCATTATTAATCATATACAGAAATATTTGCAGTTTAATTTTTGAAGATAATGCACTTCTCATAAATGAATCCGATTTTGCAATAGTCAGTAACTCATTAAATTTATCTTCCGTCATTCGCATTGAATTACAAAATTCAGTTGGATCCTCATTAATCAGTTCCTGGAAAAGCTTATTATTAGCTCCATACTGAAGTCTTCTGCTTATCCATTTTCTTTGCCATAATCTCTTAGGTTTTTCGATTTCAACTAACAATTCACGTTCGATTTCTGATGCGATGACTGCGACTGTCTTTTTTTAATGTTTCGCAATTGTAATCGTTGTTCGCCCTCCATTCTGTACCGACACTTTGGACTTGTAAGAAGCATTTAGCACTGTGTGAACATTTTGTTTACACTTAACACAACACCATAAAAACATGTTAACTAATCACATCTCACCTGCACGTTACTACACAAAATGTAAATCAGCCATTACGCACACTCGCGCGCGCTTGCCCACGCACATGCACGCCCGCGCGCACCCACACCCACTCACACACACACCCATGCACTCCCCCGCGCACACACGAGATAATAGACCGAGAGATATTAGACTGAAGTTCGACGACGTCTTTCTCGTTTATGCCTCTGAGAGTATACTGAAAGGTAACCGAGAGACAAGTACAATAAACTAAATTTAAAAGATGGGCTGCGGGACACCTTTGTGAAAATTCAATTTTCCTTTCCAAAAAAATAATGTGTACAGCGATGTATTTCTCACTTATGCCATGTTCGTAAGTTGAAGAGAAGTATCGATTTTATCACAAAATTTTTTTGGCATAAGTGTCGCAAGGGACCTAAAAATGGAAAACTTTGTAAGAAAATGTGGAAAAACATCTTTATTTGTCTACCAATTTCTCATTAGTGCCAATTAGAAATATGACATTATTATATTCGAAAAGCTCATAAAAAACATTGGCATAAGTCCTACTAAGAACTAAAGAAAATAGGGCTTTGGAAAAGCTGCCGAAAATTTTTATTTTCATTCTATAACTTTCTCATTTATGCCGTTGAAAATTTATGATACTTACTATAAATAATGTACTGTGTCAAGTAGGCATCACTCCTCTATGCGTCCAATATGAAGGCATAAGTCCCAAAGTTGTAGGAAAATTCATGAAAATTTTTACGTCTTTCTCGCTTATGCCATTTTGCATGCACGTAGGAAACTACATTATAAAGTCATATAACGATTTTCATGTTGTAAATTAATTTGAATTTTAATACGAGTCAGGTCGACAAAGTAGAAAAATAATAGAAAATTGTCAAAATTTTCTCGTTTATGCCGTTTTGTACACGAGTAGAAAATATTATTAAAAGCCACTTTCAAGAGTGGCATGAATGCCACAAGGTACCAAAAATTACAAATTGCGGTTATTTCCTCGCCTGCGCAATTTTCGATATACTTAAATTAATTTAAGGTGGCCATATTCCTGGCCAAGAAATAGTGAAATTTCTGGCGTTTTTAGGTACTGAAATCTTTAAAAGTAAAACGTGTAGAACAAAAGTAAGCACAAAAATAAAATCCTTGATGTTTTGTTTATTCATTGTTACCATTTAAATTTACTCAAATAAAATAATAACTATAAAAAAAGCGTTTGTAAAACATGCGTTTGCCGTTATTTTCACCCCACATTTTAAGAATTATTTTCACATACTTATAAATAAAAGTAAACAATTTTATATGTAGGACTAAGCAAGTAAATGTTATAAGAATATTTACATGTGGAATTATATATAAAAAAGTTAGTATTTTCGTAGATTTCAGTACCTAAAACCTTGATGGTTTGATCGTTTTTTGCACCTGTTTATTCGTTTTACTGCGGCGTCTTTGAAAATACTCAAGGTGGCATGACATAACATTCCTATTATTTGATAAGCTTTAGATTATTCAGTTATTAATTGTTTGAAATTATTTGTCTTTGCGGAAAACACTATTTAAAGAATAAGGGGCCCTTAAAAAATATATCATAAATAATGCAAGTGTCGAATAAGATATCTATATAAAAAATGAATATTTCTAATAACAGGGAATAAAAAATTTAAAATAAAAAAAAATTTCATGAAAAAGAGAAAGCTTTGTATTGGGTTTAGTTTGATTTTTCAACATGTTATTTTTTATTACGATAATTCTTAATAACTTATAATAAAGCTGGTAGTAAGGACTTTATTTTGATCAGTTTTCATCAAGAGCTGCAGATAAAACTGTTTGAAATTTGAAAATGTAAAAAATCATAAAACCGAAAAAACTTATATTTTTGATATGCTCTAATTTTAAGTTAATGAAAATTTGTATTATTTTAAGTGTTATTGTTTGTGTTAATTATAATTAAAAATTTGTAATCCAAAGTCTTTGAGGAAGCATTCTGACAATTGAGTTGGCAGCGGTATTTCAATTCAATTCCTATTAAATAAATCTTTTAATATAAAAATGAAATGTATAAAAGTACAAATTAAGTAATTAAGGTACAAAGTACCAGAAACAAAAAAACGAAATTCAATATACATGATATTAAATCAGTTATAAATCAGTTTCTTCCCTATGTATTCTAGCTTAATTCTTTCTCCTTCTTCTTCTTCTACCTTAGTCGGCTCAATTCAAGTAGATCATCCTTGCACTGTAGCGGTTAATTCCAATTATATATTTTTAATTTTTAAAATTTAAATATATTATTCATAAATACGTATGATCTATTGTGATAAAATACTCTACTCATTTACGAATAGGCACAAACGAGAAATTTGTGGCAATATTATATAATTTTTCTTTTTCTGATCATGACTCAAAGAATAATTAAAAATCATTTCTAATATGTGGGGACTTATGCCGAACTAGTTTATTATTAACTTTCATTAAATACATGAATTACTTATATTTATAAAAATTAAAAATCGCTAAATGCAAGTAAGCATAAGTATTTCGAAAATTGCGCAGGCGATGAAATAAACTTTTTATAAATTAATACATAATATAATAATGTCATATTTCTAATTGGCATTAATGAGAAATTGGTAGACAAATAAAGATGTTTTTCCACATTTTCTTACAAAGTTTTCCATATTTAGGTCCCTTGCGACACTTATGCCAAAAAAATTTTGTGATAAAATCCATACTTCTCTTCAACTTACGACCATGGCATATGTGAGAAATACGTCGCTGTACACATTATTTTTTTGAAAAGGAAAATTGAATTTTCACAAAGGTGTCCCGCAGCCCATCGTTTAAATTTAGTTTATTGTATTTGTCTCTCGGTTACCTTTCAGTACTCTCAGAGGCATAAACGAGAAAGACGTCGTCGAACTTCAGTCTAATATCTCCCGGTCTATAAGAGGGAAAGGTGGGGAGAACAGAGTGATAGCAGGAGGAAGAGGCAATGGGGGAAAGAAAAGTCATTTATTAATATAGCTTTAAATATATTTTCTATTAATATATTTTACACACTAATTTTAAATGTAGTTTCAGAATGGCTTTCTTTGGATATTTTCATTTACATGAATTCATGCACAAGTGCTTAAAATAATTTAATTTAATTAAAATAATAAAAATATTAAATGCCTATAATTTTTTTTACATGTTCAGTATACATACAACGTGTCCCAATATTCCCTGTACACGGAACTACTATAAGTTTTTAGGGTACAAAAAAGATTATTAACTAAACTTGTGTCTAGCCACTTTGGTCGCTTCGTTTAGTCACTAGAGAAATTATTTCCAATAGTTTTCGCAGGAGAATATTGAATTACATGTTTCTGAACTCTATAAAGCATAATTTATTTTTATCAAATATCTGTTTCTGAAAGTAATTAAATAAGATTTAATATGAAAATACATTGATGATATAAAAAAAAATTATTAGGTGAAACTTGGAAGCCCTTACCTTTATAAAGAAACAACTGATGCAAGCTCAGCAAAAAAAAATGAACAAATTTAATTAACGGTGGGGGAATTTTGCCCCATTTCTATAAATGCAAGTACTTTGGTTTTGTCAAATAGTAACATCTATAACTAAGTACTAGTATATCAAATTGTCTTTAAATAGGACAGTTTTAGTTATTTCAAAACTTTTTTGTCAAATTTGATCTCCTCTGGTGGCTAAACGAAGCAACTGTGGATATAAGGGAATGTACCGGCAATATTAAGACACCTTGTGAATGTCCTAACAGGTGAAGGAATATGAAACATTACAGAAAATAGAACATTGGTTAAACAGCCAAAGCTGTACACATATCTATTAACATGTATTTATAGTATAACATAGAAGCAGTTTTTAAAAATCGCTTTCATATGGAATACCGCTCAGGGCTCACTACTACTTACAAAATTCATTGTTGGCACCAAAATAAAATTTCCATGGCCCTTTTTTTTATTATAAGTTATTTTTAAACCCATTTTTGTCAATAATATATCAAATTTATTAGAATGCGGTAAATTCAAAAATAAAAATGTCTCATATGTATAATATATAATTATGTAAAAACAATAATTACTTGAAAGCCCTTGGCAAAAATCAAACCATTTTTCGATATTGCGTGTAATTAAAGCAAACCAATCCAATTTTGTCCGTTTGACCGATAAACTCGTACGATATCAACAAAGTACGAATTATATGACAAAAATTTGTCCGTCGTTTATGCTCAAAAAACATTACCTAATAACATGCACATATACAATCAGGTGATTATCTATATTAAATCTCTGTCAAATACAGGATACAAGAAATCATAAGTTTTATTTCATACACATTTTTTTAAACACAAACGATTGCCAAAATTAAATGTTTCTAAAATCCATTCATATAAAATTTTCCCATATGCTGTCTACTGGTGATTCTGTATATACATAAAATATTTACATTTTG
Source organism: Anoplophora glabripennis (assembly GCF_000390285.2). NCBI lineage: Eukaryota > Metazoa > Arthropoda > Insecta > Coleoptera > Cerambycidae > Anoplophora > Anoplophora glabripennis. Next base: position 82,067 of record NW_019416316.1, read on the forward strand.
TACATATCTATAGTCTAAGCACTACCACAACAATTTCTGGTCGAGTTTGATTGATCATCAACTATGGAAATACTGGATTTTTGCAAATTCAGATTATCACAAGATGAACTGTCAGCTTTTACTTTATAGTTAAATAACATCTTCTCGGTAAGTGTTAGAAACATTTCATCTACTCCTTCATTGAATTTAGCTGAAGTTTCAAAATGGATGGCCCCAACTTTTTTAGAATACCTAAAATAAAAGTGTGATCAGTATTTATTGACAAATGGTGATTTAGCTGCGCGACATAATGCACTGCTATGCTGGGATCATTTTTACAGGGTTTTTACAGGTTTTACTACAAATTAGTAGGTCAACCCGTTAACCAGATGTTCTTTGGACTAAAATATTGTGACTTTTCTTATGCCACTTTTCATTTCAGAGCCCCATTTTTAAAATACAAGGTGTCAAAATTAAAATTTTAAATTTATTGATAACTCCGGTGATTGTAGAGATATTTATTTGAAATTTAGTACACATTTTAATCTTAAGTCGGCATACCTTTTGTGTAGTTTTGGTTTAAAATATCAAAGCCTGAACGGAGGGAATGGGGAGTTCCAGTACCCATAGACCTATTTTTTTTTTGAGTACGCCTATGCTTTCCCAATATTTTTTTTTTTATATAAAGCGACGTTTTATTCTACTTTTTTTTCACTCTTGTAAGATTTTTATTCAAGGCCTCGTTTATAAGATATTGTAAACTTTTTTGGATATGCGACATTGATTTAGTACTTTATTTTTTGGGGTTATATGGAAAATTTGAGTCTTCTTATTTAGTAAGAGATAAAAAAAGAATACGATGATGACAACGCTGCTACTGTTGTATTATGTACTCTGTTCAAGACAATCCAAAGATGTCACTCAGGAAAATGTCAGAAAACAGATACAGTAGAATACAATAGTGATTTCGGTAACTGTAGTTAGTAATGACTAATTACAGTGACTAAAATTTTGATATAAAGTTAATTAGAACTGCGTCGATCAATATCTAGGAAAGTACTGCTCCGAAAAATTTGAAAATTTGTCAACATGCCAATGTCGCTAGAGCGAACACAGCTAAAATATCTAGAACTCTTCTGCACTTCCGGTTATACCAGAAGTCGACACCAACTTCGTTATTTTAAATGGGACACCCTATATATTATTGCATTTTCGGATTCTACATGAAATTTGGTCACATTATTAAACAATCCCTATACCTAGGAGTTACGGATTTTTGATATCAAGCTGATTTTTGGTACCTGTAAAAGGCACACGTAAAGCTGAATTATGGTATACCAACAAATTAAAACGTTTAATACTAGGTGTTTCATTTTTGTTGTTACATTTTTATGACTTCAAACAGCTTTTGTTAACTTAAATGGAACACCCTATATTTTTTTACTCTGTCGTAATAGTTTTTGCTATAAATTTAAATAAAAATGCCTGGGAATGTTTTAAATTATACTTATGAGAATTATTTTAATTTGTTTGTTATTTATGGAAAAAAGCACCAGATTCTCTACATGTTTTTTAAATTATTTTGTCACATTTTCCATAAATAAACAAATGAAAGTAATCCTCATAAGTATAATTTAAACGATCCCCGGGCAATTTGATTTAAATTTTCAACAAAAACTATTACAGACATAACAATTGACAATTATCTTGACAAATGTCAAGTTATTTTAATTGTTTTGTTGTTGTTTTTAAGTGTTTTTGGTCATGGCCAATTTGACGACAGGTCTGATACGAGACAAAGTGCCCAAAAATAGAAAATTGCAAATATCACTAAAAGTAGTAACGGCAACCCTAACAATGACTATATGGCTTGAAAGGAAATTTCAATCTGCAAATGACAGAGTAAAAAATATAGGGTGTTCCGTTTAAGTTAACAAAGTTATAGCTGTTTGAAGTTATTAAAATGTAACAGCAAAAATGAAACACCTAGTATTAAATGTTTTAATTTGTTGGTATACCATAATGTAGTATATGCCCTTTACAGGTACCAAAAATCCACTTGACATCACGCTCCTGAAAAGACTAGCATCTCCGCGGACCCTTGCATCTCTCACATTTTTTCTTTAAAACAATATATCCAAATCTATAACTCCTAGGTACAGGGAATATTTAATAAAGTGACCCCCAAATTTCACGTAAGACCCGAAAATGCAATAATATATAGGGTGTCCCATTTAAAATAACGGAAGTTGGTGTCGACTTCCGGTATAACCTAAAGAATTCTAGATATTTTAGTTCAGGGACATTGCCATGTTGCCAAATTTTCAAATTTTTCGGAGCAGTACTTTCCTAGATATCGATCGACGCAGTTTACGGTGGGACACCCTGTATGTATCAATCTCTTTGTTAATAAACAATTAAAAGTAACATTTTTTTAATTTAATACTGTTTACATATTTATTCCATTAATTCGAATTTTCCAGTACTCAGGCACTCTTAGGTTTTTAATCATGTTGGATTAATGAGATTTTACTGTATTAGCAAATCTCATATTCAAAGAATTTTAGTAAAATGTAGTATATCGCATGAAAGAGGAAAAAACAAGCAATTTTTGTAGCGATAGCCTACTTCGATGACAATTTTTTTTTGCCCACGTAGAGGGCGCAGCAAATTACATACAATACTTCAAATATTTGTTTACATTGAGTGAAAGGTTGCTGAAAGTTTGCCACAAAATTTTATTAAAATAAGTTTTCTCTATCTCTTAAAATGAAAAAGTGAGACGACCCTAATCTTTTGGTACTTTCCCAGTTTTTTATGATTACTCATAACGTTGGCGATGGATTTTAAATTTATATTTTATTTTGACGAGCATCAAAACCTCAAAAAATGCAAGAAAAAAACAAAGATTTTTAACGTGCATCGTGTATTAAGCGAGATACATAGGAGTGGTCCTTTTATAGTATTAACTTATGTGACTTATGTTATCTTTGTGAGTCCTATCTAAATCCGAGAGAATGCTCACCATTTCCTAAATACCCTGTATAGGTATATATACAGGGTGTTAGTAAATAAGTGCGACAAATTTCAGGAGGTGATTCTACAAGAGAAAATAATGGCAGTTTGCTTATTAAACGTTTGTCCGCAAATGATTCGTTTTCCGAGATACGGGGTGTCAAAGTTTTTCTTAAAAACTGACGATTTTATTTATTGCTCTGAAACCGGTCGAGATGTGCAAATGAAATTTGGTGAAATCATCGAAGAAACTAACATAATTGAATATTATTATATATCAATGTATTCGCAATGGTTCCCGCTAGTGAGTGAGATAAATTTCAATGCTCATGAGATCAGAAGAATAATTTAAATAAATGCTAAAGTACCTCAATGTTAACCATACTGTTAGTCTGTAAATATATTGCATTTACGACGGAACTAGATGAGGCACAATAACCAAACTACTTCACTCACTAGAACGGACACCTAGGATCATTTGTATTTAATTTTCAGATTAATATTTATTAATAATTCTATAATATGTGTCCTCGAGTAAAATGACAACATTTTACACACGACTCCATTTTTATTATACATTTATACCAGAATTGTCGAGATTCCTGCCTGCACACAATATATTTCTAACAATTTTAACTATAATTAGTTTGTATACTCTCTCACAGGTGTCGCTACCCTTGAAAATGAAAGTGAAAACACAGAGTTAGTTTATTATAAAATGCGTGCTAAAATAAAGCATAATGGTCTAATATTATATTTGATATATAAATATGCGTAATTTTTTAAAAGTACCTAAGTAATAATATTTTGTAAAGCTTAAGTAGTACGAAAATATAACGCATAAAAAAACCAATAATATGTACTAATTTTTCTTTATTAAGAATAAAGATTAAATTTTACGTACAGGGTGTCCCACATAAAATCATTATTTATGTTCTAGCCTTGGTAGCTTCAAAATAAATTTAAAGCTTAAAAATTAGTCTGGCTCGGGTAGATTTCTTTTTCAATCTACAAATCAGTAGCTACTTACTGATAAGAAGGAAACCACTGGATATTTAATGAAAAAAGTGACGACCAAAAAAGTAATTCATTCTTGAATATGAATATAACTAACACGATTTTAATTTCATATTGTCTTAACAATCAACTTTTGCTTATCACTTATAGCTGTTTTACATTGACAATTTATTCATTAATAAATTGACGAAGTTCTTCATCAATTAATTCACGAATTTATTGGCAGTGTGGTTTTACACTGCTACAGACTTTGTTAAGTTTTTGACGTATGAATCAGTTCTACCAATGAATCAAAGAAGCAAATAAATTTCAAAAATGTCACCTTTCCACTCATAATTGTAGTGATACAACAGCGGTACCGTTCTGACACATATTGGGTTGATACTTCCGAACTTCACGAAGAAATTGACGAAAATTAGAACATGCTCTAATTCGTCAAGAACTTGATGAATAAATTGATGAAGTTATTTGACAGCTGATTTGGTGCATTACACTTGTCCAATTTCTTGATGAAGCGACTTCATCAATTAATTGATCAATAAATTGTCAATGTAAAACAGCTATTATCACTTCAGTCACTTAGTGTAATACAAAAAAAAACATTGAATTTAAAATGTTTTTTAATTTCTTTTCTTGGTTTTCCATTAGGTATACAAGCCGGGTCTTTACATTTCCTTTTTTCCTTCTTAAAATGAACTAAATGCAAATATGAGAATAAAGTGATATTTCATTACAAAAAATATAAGTTTGATGTGGCGGGGAATTCCAGAACAAAATATTTTTCAAATATGTTCCTTATGTCCTATCGCGTTGCAAAATATATATATTTTTGTATTTTCTGTTAAAGAATAACATACGACATAGCGGCTCTAAAACTTTGCTGCCCTGCGTTACTCCTCGATGTATACAGGGTGAGTCATTCAAGAGGCTCACCATGGGTGCCTAGCTTCTCTTTTATTATAAGAGATTACAGTTGTGTCGAGAGGATTTAAACCGGGTCCGGTCTTTTCATTTAGACCCGCTCTTTTCAATAATTTAAATTTCGCGCCATTTTATAGCCTCAAAGCAAATTAAAATGTCAAATATTGACCCCACCCTACTTAGGTACTGGAAAGATCTCAAGTTTTTAAGAATTTTAATTTTTAATTCTGTATCTAATATTAATAAATGCGTCGAGGTAAAGACATAGTTTGGAAATTCTTTGATTGCATAACTGATAACTAACCTTTTTATACAAAACAGTTAAAAAGAGGGTTTGGGTTTAAACCGGGTCTTTTCAAATGGGTTTAAACCGGGTTCAAACCCTCAAAATCTAAAGACCCAATCCTTTCCCTTCTCTATAAGATACTTACAAATTTGGTTAAATTAGAACAAAGTTACACAATTAGGAGGCTAAAAATATGGTACCAAGAAGTCAAGAATATCTCAATTTATTTTTGAAATACATATTTGGGAAACACTGAAATTTTTAAAAATATAATTAATTTATTTTTTCTTGTCAAACATACACCAAACAACAAGTTTAAATTTTAACGTTTCGTTCTTTATTTGGCCTTCCATCTTCAGGTGTCCTAAGTCTTAGATTTGTATCTCTTTGTTTTGAGTAGAATATTGAGTATTCAGTATGCTCAGCAGAATATTTAGAAGACCTTTTTGTAAGGGTTAAACTTACGTTTAAATGCTAAATTAAAAAAATTGTGAGATAACCAAACTTACGTTAAAATACTAACTTTCGAAAATATGATAGTTGTTTTTTTTACCCCATTTCTCTTTTGATGTAACTACTAAGAAATGGTGTCAAAGAAAAAATAACTATTTCATATTTTTGAAACTTAGTATTTTAATGTAGTTTGGCTCAAACCCTTATAAAAAAGCCTGCTAAACATTTAACTGATCCAAAATAAAGAGATTTGGAAGTTTGGACACCTGAAGATGGAAGGTCAAATACAGAACGAAATGTTAAAATTTAAACTTACTGTTTGTTGTATGTGAAAAACATCATAAATTGCTACCAAAACTGCAACTGTACTTAAAAAAATTAACCTGATGATAGCCCCGGAAAGGCGAAACGTTGTGTAAGAAATCGGATAGAGGGCAAAAAGTGTCAATGAAGATGTGTTTGCAGATTTTCAATATTATTTCAAATAACGCTAGGTACAAAAAAGAAAATAAAATAATTGCTTTTTTTCAGTTTTTTGCTTATATTTCCAAAAATAAACCTCTAATCGACATGAGGTATACTTATTGATTTTGTTCCTGAGGAAATTTGCTACAAGGGTAGGCTTTTGCGAAAGTTCGCAACATTTTTTTTATATTGCAAAATTAGCGATGAATAGTTAAATGTACTAAATTTTCAAAATTAAATAAAAATAACAAATTTGACTGAAATTGGATGAAACTACAGGTAAAGATAACTGTTGGGGTGCTCAACAAATACCTGCAATTCGGACCCCCAAAAAAAAAATGGCGGCGTATTGCAAAATTATATTGTCGAAAACGCGAGCGCGTTTATCTTCTGCCTCATGTCGATTAGAGGCTTATTTTCGGAGATATAAGCAAAAAACTGAAAAAAAGCAATTATTTTATTTTCTTTTGTTATAAATAATATGACGCTCGACCTCTACAAATACACAAATTTAGGCTTTTATTCTGTGTATTTTTTATTTAATTTTAAACCCATAAAATTCGAGGTAGGCCCGATTTTTGAAAAAAAATCTAATTCGCCCGGACTACTAGGCTTATTTTATTCATTATTCAATTCCTCAAGTCTTCAAAATTTAGAAATAAAAAGTTGTCATTCTGGGAACAATTGTTTATACAAATTTTGACTTTTTTATGAACAAGTATTTGTAGAACAAGCTTTACAAGTCGATTTTTCAGAGCACTATATTTCATTTTTGCAATAAGTATTTCGTTCTAAAAAAATTTTTTTTCTGGTCTTCATTAGTATTATTTCTGGTTTTCCATTTAAAAATTAAAGTAAGTAGCAAAAACAAGTGTATCTGGCAATTGAACCCAGATCCACTACAACTGCAGGCTAATTATATTTGAAATCGCATTATATTCGAAAGAAGCGCACCTGTTAGAGCTGTCAGCTTCGAGTCAGCCGATACATCTAGCGTGCGCGTACTCCCCAAATGCCTTCCCCTCTCTTGCTTAGTAATTGTCCAAAACATGACATAAATTAATTTAATTTTAATAAGCAATAGCATAAAATTGATGTAAAGTTTCCCTGGGAACACGATGGTGCAATTATTTTTTTGCTACTTGCCCTAGTTTATGAAATATTTGCGAAAAACCTTATTTTTTACGGCTTTTTGACCTTTTGACCCCTTGCCTGACCACCTAAATCAAAATTTTTTGCAGATTCTGATTCGAGGGTCGAAAACATATTTGCGCCCAGGTTTGATCGACAGAGGAAAAAATGGAGGTTCAGCCTTCATTTCAATGGACTAAATACATACAATATTTTATATATATTTTATGCCTATACATATTATTGTCCAAACGTAATTAGTAGCAAGTTTCTATATATTTTAGTAATTAAGCAGTGTTTTTTAAGTTAATACGACTCGCCAAAGTAAAAAAATAATTCAGGTTAGGTATATATTTTTACTGAGAATAGCAATTAATTTACATTATCGGATTGTTAATGTGAAAATATAAACATTAGACTGTTGACAATTCCATGTTATACGTGTTTTAAGGTCACTTTTGAAGAAGAAACTACATGTAATTTTAAAAATCGTATTTCTGCTTTTATAATGAAGGAATAGTAATTATAAGATTGTTTAAGCTTATTAACTAAAAATAATTAATACTACTTAATAAAAATATATTATTATCCTCGATAATCTATTACCGATTAATAAAATATTTACTCTCTTTCCTTATAAGATTGTATGTACACAAATTGGAGCCGTTCCTGAAAAATCGGGCGAATATCGGTGCAGCGTAAATTATTAGACTTGAAGCATTGGCCGCTAGAGCAGCACCTGCCGGGGTCCCGTTTCGTGACTCACGCTGGACGATATTTTTTGTACAAAATCCTGTCCTTAATAAAACCCCAAATGCAAAAATCTAGAGGATTTAAATCCGGCGATCGAGCAGGCCAATGTTCCGTACCTCCCCTACCTTACATTAATGCTAAAATGGGCTGGTGCACCATCATGCATGTACCACAGCATGTACCATAGGTGTTGTCTCAGCTGTAAAAGAATTTCTTCAAGAAGAACAGGTAACTCTTCATGTAGGAAATTAAGATAAGATTCGCCTGTTAATCGTTGTGGGAGGAAATATGGACCGATTAAATGATCATCAATTACCCCAAGCCATACATTTACAGAAAACTGATGCTGAAAATGAGCTTCAAAGATTCCATGGGGGTTTTCCTCAGCCCATAAGTGATTGTTATGGAAATTTCGTATACACTGTCATCCAAAAGTAGCCTCGTCAGTAAACAAAACGGCATTTAAAAAATTAGGAATTTGAGCGATTTGATGATTAATCCATTGGCCAAAAAATAGACACGGAAAAAAGTCTCTAGGTAGTAGAGCTTGCACACGTTCAATATGAAACGGATACAATTGCTGTTCTTTAAGAATTTTAAATACAGTGAAGTTGCTTACATTCAATGTTTACAATTTTTCGAGTACTTGTTTCAGGTGACTCCGCAATTAACTCAAGAACTGCTTCTTCTAGTTGCACAGTTTGTACTTCTCGAGGGCGCCCACAGTCAACCGTTTGTTTCTTAAATGAACGTTTATGAAGACGAGCAAATATTGTGTGATGAGGTACCCTACGTCCTGGATACAACTCAGCATACAATCGTCGAGCTTGCCGACCATTTCCATTACTTCGACCATAGACAAAATGCATGTCTGACAATTCCGCATTTGTAAAATTTTCCATTCTTTTCGATAAAAGAAAAATTAATTACTTATTAACACTAACGCTATAGCAAACTAAAAGCTTAATAAATTGATAATGACGCTAATTTGACATTTCTTAAAAATATTCGTATTTAACAGACAATTAATGTTGACAGTAGCCTACTAGGTAATGTATTAAAGAAATAAAAAATACGCCTTAAGATACATACATACGAAGAGAAGGCAAGAGAGATTTTTTGTCATAAATTGAACGAATTTAATTTGTAATATCTCAGTGGCGTACCATTTTTTTCTTTAAAAAAATTGAGACTATTACCAGTACACGCACCAATGATGAACATAAAATTGTTAATTGCGTGTCAAAAAATGCGCAATAACTACCTCTTAAAACCCACCAAATTTCATTTGCACATCTCGACCGGTTTCAGAGCAATAAATTAAATCGTCAGTTTTTAAGAAAAACTTTGACACACTGTATCTCGGAAAACGAATCATTTGCGGACATACGTTTATAAGCAAACTGCCATTATTTTCTCATGTAGAATCACCCCCTGAAATTTGTCGCACTTATTTACTAACACTCTGTATATACAATCTTATCTAATAACTAAGATTCAAATTTTCCATGAAAAGTTTTCTGATTTTTAGAGTCTGATATGTCTCAGCCTCTGCAATATAGGAATCAGTTGGATTCTGTCTTTACAATTTGAAAATTTTACAATGTTGTAAGAATACTAAATTGGTTTTTAACACTTCAAAAATCAGAAAATCATTAGAACCAATTTATAATTAATAACTTACATTACAGCTTCTTCTAAAGTTACATGTCTGTTTTTAGCAAGATCAATTTTATTTCCAACAATTACCAGACATATACCTGCTCCCAATATCTTTCTTAATTCCTTAACCCAATTTTTTACTTTCTGAAAAGAATCCTCATCTGTTATGTCATAAACTAAAACAGCTCCATTCGCAGACCTGTAATATATAGGACCCAGTGCATGAAATTTTTCTTGACCAGCAGTGTCCCAAATAGCCAAATTTATATGATCACCACCCAAATTAATTTTTTTATTTAAAAAGGACGCCTAAAGAGAATAAATTATTATATAAATTAATAAAAACAGTTAAATTTTACCTGAATAGTAGTAATGTGACTTGTATTAAATTTATCTTCAACATAACGAAGAACTAAACTAGTTTTTCCCACACAACCTTCCCCTAACAGAACAACTTTAAAATTATAAACTCCATTAGTATTTGTGGCCATAATATATTTATTCTTCATAAATCTTCATTTATTTCATTGTAAAATATGTAGTCATTTTCTCGGACTTAAAGAATTAAAATGCCTGTAAGTCATATGACACAATTATAATTTTTTTTACAAAAATCTAGGTAACTAAAGATGTAATTCTTAAAACCTTCGAGTACAATTATATATTTACTAAAAATTATAAAATACGAAATGATCAAGTTTTATTTGGTTAGGATTACTCGCAGGAATCAGCAAACTACACAAATATGTTATGATGATTTCATTGTCTGCTACTTTGGCGCTGTTCCGCAGTCGTCACCATAAAACATAATACAAGATTGTCGTTTTCGTAATACCAACATGTAAAAACCACTGACATTTAAAGGACAGCTTGCTCCCTCATTCTGTCTGGCTCAGGGAAATATTGAACTAAAACTGACTAATGACCAGCCGATAATGCTATTTACTCTTAAATAACCATCATGGTTGTCAATCTAAAGTGGTAGATCTAAATACATAATACATATATCATTTGATGTATGTATCCTACTATTTACATTAATATTAAAGAAAACAAATTTACTATATAATTTATAGCAAAATGCAATTCCTTTAAATTTCCCCATACCGTCCTTACCTCTCCCCTCCCGCGCTAGTCTAAGGGCCACCTTAGCAAAGCGCATCCCAGGCAGCATAGCCGCACTACCCTACCCAACCATACCACACATAAACATGACACCACCCCCGGGGTTTACACAGACGAGCCGGCGAAGCAAGAAGAGCGCCAGAAGAAAGGGCCCTAGCCGGCGGGGCCCAGCCAGGACAAAAGGAGGTCCCACAAAGCGCCTACACCGGCCGCATTTGCGGTCGGGGTAGACGACGGATGGGCCCCACCTACGAAGGCTGTCCAGGCCTACACGAGATGAGGCAGGATATAGAGGGATAATCCCCCTCGATCCCAAATCATTGAGGCCAATTTCTAGCCATGGAATAATGGCGCGCCTTTAAATTTTAGCTGAATTCACTTGTTTAATGAAGAACTGTGTCAATAATACAGACAATAATACTCAAGTAGTTTGGATATCTCAGTACATAGTTCAAGCATGCTTTAATCGAGTACCTATTGCGTAGATATACGTATTTCACAATTCCTATTCTATAATCAAAATTGAATTTATATATTAACACACAAATATGGTGAACTGCTAGAACGAAAAAAAATTATTTCATTTACTCTGGCACATACTATCACGGTTAGAGTTTGCTTACTATTGTCATAAAATTGAAATAAGTACTTTGTTGACTATATCTCAAAATTTTACATATAATTCCAATAAATAAAAAATATGTACCTATACAAGCTTAAAAGCGTTTAGCAAATACCTATGTTGTTAAAATTGACAATAAAATAACAATCCACGACTTTCTACGAGAGTTATAAACATGATTTGGTGTCCAATATGGTTTGATCTCAAAGTGATTCAAACTGAAAGAGTTATTGGAGGTTTATTTATTAATCTGTTTTCATAAAATAGTGATTAAAACTACTGCTATATTTTAATTTAACAAATGTTTAAGTATATCATTTTGCAACAAAATATTATTTCCATTAAGGAAAGACTTTCTAAACTAATTTTTCAGTTAGACAATTAGAAAGTATCTACATTACTTATTACCTATTCCATATCACTGATGACAACAGTAATCCATCAGGTTCATTATTTAATAATGAAAAACAAAAGTTCCAAGAATTTGGTTGAACAATTTCCAGACTGGTTGCCATGTCGTCAGTTTAATCGAGAGACATCTGAAACTGAAACCTAAACTATTTATACAAAACAATCGATGTTCAACTGTGTCATCACTGATACACTCCTCCCTCCAACTGGAAACTAAGTCCACTGGTTGGTATATATATATATATATATATATATATATTAACATAAATCTGACTCTAACAAT